>NC_142742.1:3237500-3442500 GCF_051943395.1 Hippocampus bargibanti | reverse complement strand
TATCTATTGCGAGCTAGCTATCTCTCTATCTCTAGCCAGCTATATCTATCTATCTATCGCGAGCTAGCTATCTTTCTATCCATTTCTAGCGAGCTATCTCTCTATCTATTGCGAGCCAGCTATCCCTCTCTCTATCTCTAGCTAGCTATCTATCTATTGCTAGCTAGCTATCTCTCGATCTATCGCTAGCTATCTATCTATCTATCTATCTATCTATCTATCTATCTATCTATCTATCTATCTATCTATCTATCTATCTATCTATCTATCTATCTATCTATCTATCTATCTATCTATCTATCTATCTATCTATGTATCTCTCTCTTGATGTATCGCTAGCTAGCTATCTCTCGATCTATCTATCTATCTCTCTCTTGATCTATCGCTAGCTAGCTATCTCTCGATCTATCTATCTCTCTCTTGATCTATCGCTAGCTAGCTATCTCTCGATCTATCTATCTCTCTTGATCTATCGCTAGCTAGCTATCTCTCGATCTATCGCGAGCTAGCTATCTTTCTATCCATTTCTAGCTATCTATCTATCTATTGCTAGCTAGCTATCTCTCGATCTATCGCTAGCTAGCTATCTCTATCTATCTATCTATCGCACTCTTGATCTATCGCTAGCTAGCTATCTCTCTATCTATCTCTCTCTTGATCTATCGCTAGCTAGCTATCTCTCGCTCTATCTCTAGCTATCTGTCTCTATCTCTAGCGATCTAGCTAGCTATCTCTGGCTAGCTATTTATCTATATCTCTGTGTGTGTCTGTCTTTCTGTCTCTCTGTCACTCACTCTATCTATTTTTGTCGACCCAATTTTTGTAGCTAATGTGACGGTATGCCAATGAATACCTGATTTTGTTTTTAATTTTTTGAAGATGATGTACGCCGGCAGAGACGCCCAAACATCAATCGCCCTCTTCTTCCACCTGCTCGGCCTGCGCCCAGAAACCGGCCACCCCGCTTCGGCCAACGGGCTTACCTACGCTGCGTTGGCCGCACGTTGTCAGGGGTTGGTGGACGTTCCTTTCAGGGGGGGCAAAGGCGCCAAAGAAAGGGACGAGCACGGCGTACAGGACGGCGACGGCACCCCAATGACGAATCGAATGCGCAGACCCCTGAAGGACACCCCTTCGAGCCCCGAGAGCCCAGCGTCTGGAGATCAGCAAGTCCCAGACCCTAGAAAAAACAACAAAAGGAAACCGCTGGGCGTGGGCTACTCTGCAAGGTAAGCTGGAGTCCCGGCGGACATTTTGCTTGTTGTTGCCTATTGAAATGTTTAATTTGCTTTTGGGGGCCACATAAAATGATGTAGCGGGCCAAATTTGGTCCCTGGGCTTTAACTTGGACACCTCTTGATCATATCGTAGCCACCTCGGCGACTTTTGATCCACTTGATAGAATTTCCGCGACAATGTGTTCGGTTTAACTCATTAACTGCCAGACGATGTGCAACACTGCGTCCACTCCAGTGCCAGGGTTTTTGTCATTTTCACTGAAATTGCAGGACCCATAGAATATTGTGTCTTTGGACTACATAAACATTCAAGTCAGCGTAAGTAAACCTTAGATGCTCTTTTTTCATCAGAAAAAAGTTAATTCTTAAATTGCATGGGTCTTGAGTAATCTGAGTTTGAAGTGAGGGTGGATGTCCAAAATGCAATACACATATTTGATTATATATCGCTTTAACAACAGTTGAAGCTTTAACTAATCGCTAACATGGACAAAAAAGGCTAATGCTGCCCCCTCGTAGGTCTGACCAGCGCTTTATCGGCACCCCCTGCAAGACAGGCAAAAGAGACGTCGCTCCAATGCCGGTTATAAAGCACCTTATAATGTGGTGTGCCTTGTATATGGAAAATGTTTCCTAAGTTATATCGATCTAGAGTTATGTAAACTTGAAGTGAGCTAAAAATGCTTTCCGTCGTGACGCAGGAAGTCGCCGCTATATGACAACTGCTACCTGCACGCCCCTGACGGTCAACCACTTTGCACGTGCGACAAGAAGAAAGCTAAGTGGTACCTGGACAGAGGAATTGGAGGTACATTTTTTTTTTCCTTTTTACGTTACTTCCGGGTTGAGTGAACGCCGGCGCGTGTGGCTGCCACTGCTCACCTGCAGAAAAAACATGTGACTGTAAGTGTCCTTGAGAGTTTTGAAAGGGACTTAGAAATGAAATGTATTACAGTGATACCTCTGTTTACGAACCCCTTGGCTTACATACTTTTCGGTTTACAAGCGTTACATTTATGAAAATTTTACTTTGGCATACGAACTTTACCTTGGCAGACAAACTTTTTTTGTACACGTGGCTGCCTCACTAAGTGATGTCGTTTGCGAACGAGCCAGTTCTTCTAACAACAAAATGACAGCCAACTGTTTTTGTCCTCCATTCCCCGCCCCCAGTCTTCGGTTAAAGCCACGTGATTGGTCAAGAACGCAGCAGTGATGGGGTGTGGTTTAAACATTAAAGAGACATGCAGACGACAGTGAGAGTTTCAACTTTGATAGTTCAAAGGCAGAGTGTAGACTGCAAGGTTAAAAAAGCTATCAACCCAGCTAAACAGGATGCAATTGATGAGGAACAAGATAAAATTATCGCAGAGAAAGCACCTACAAGGATCATTCCTCGAGATGGTGAAACAAGAAGGTTACGTTCCTCATCAAGTGTTTAATGCTGAGGAAAGCGGACACTCCATTCCCTCAAGCCATCAACGACCATCACAAAGGTAAATAAAATGACTTTATTGTACAGTACGGTATTTCTTTAATCATAATACTATAGTACATTTATTATACATAAAATAAGGTATATTTTATGTAGTTTTAAGGCTTAGAAAATTATGTTTTATGGGGACCTGGGAACGGTTTATTCTCATTTTAATGGTTTCCTATGGGAAATTAATTTTTGGGATACACACTTTTTACCTTACACAATGTCTGGGAACCAATTATGTTTGTAAGCCAAGTTGTTACTGTATTATTATTATTATTATTATGACCAATTCGCTCGTCACCTATTTTCCTTTTTGATGAGAGAGCGATACAAAGCAAAAAAACGTGACAAGATCAACTTCAAGAGTCTGTAATTATTATTTTCTTTGTTTATATATTTGTTTGTTTACGTGTCTATTTATTTATTCACTTTTTATGTATACATATTATATCTATATTTATTTGCCCATAAAATGGGATGTGGCGCTTGTGTTTCCCAGAGCTCCAGAGTGAGGATCCGTTTGTGGTGAGGCTTCTGTTTGAGCCGTCGGGACGTCCGGACTCCAATCAGGATTATTACCTCACGGCCAAGGAGAACCTATGCGTGGTCTGCGGGAGGGCGGATTCCTATATCAGGTCTCAGTTTTTTTTTTACCTTAAATCACTTCACTTCATACATATAAACTTGAATGATTGAATGAATAAATAAACTTGAATAAATAAGTAAAATTGAATGAATAAATATTGTTTAAAATTGAATAAATAGAGAGATAAATACAGTAAAGTCTCGTTATATCGATATTCAAGGGAGTCCGAAAAAATATCGATATATCCGACCCTGTTTGCATGTAATTTTCTCCGTGCGTGCATAGAAATAGTATCAATATAACCGGGACTATCGATATATCCGTTATCGATATAACGAGACTTTACTGTACATAAATAAAATTGAATGAATAAATAACGATATAAAAAAATGCTACAAAAAAATTGAATAGATAGATAAATAAATATCTAAAAATTCGATGAATAAATATTTTTAAAAATTGAATGAAGAGATCCATAAATACATAAATAAAATCCATTTAATGAATGAATAAATACATAAAATCGAATGAATTAATGAATACAATGGAATGAATAAATAACTAAATAAAAAATCAATGAATAGATCCAGAAATACATTACGAAAGTGAAAAAATAATGAATTAATAAATAAATAAAATTGATATAATCAATAACTAAATACAAATTGAATGAATGAATATTTTTTAATTTAATTAATAGATAGATAAATAAATAAATAAATATCTAAAAATTCAATGAATAAATATTTTTACAAATGGAATGAATAGATAGCTAGATCCATAAATATAATCAATTTAATGAATAAATGTGAATGAATTAATGAATACAATGGAATGAATAAATACCTAAATAAAAATTCAATGAATAGATAGATCCAGAAATACATTACGAAAGTAAAAAAAAATGAATTAATAAATAAAATAGAAATAATAAATAACTAAATACAAATTGAATGAATAAATAACTAAAAATTGTAGAAATTGCATGAATGAATAGATACACATAGTTATATAAATGAATAAATAAATACGATTGAATGAACAAATAAATCAAATTTAATGTATATATTTTTTTATTGAATGAATAAAAAAGTAATTAATGAATAGAAATTTTAATGAATAAACACAACGTTTAAT
Source organism: Hippocampus bargibanti (assembly GCF_051943395.1). NCBI lineage: Eukaryota > Metazoa > Chordata > Actinopteri > Syngnathiformes > Syngnathidae > Hippocampus > Hippocampus bargibanti. The sequence continues at coordinate 3,438,056 of NC_142742.1, read as the reverse complement.
TGGCAATAGTAGAATATTATTAATAATAATAATAATAGTCATCATAATAATGACAATGATAATAATACTACTAATGCTACGACTAGTACTGCTAATACTACTACTAATAATAATAATCATCATACTACTAATACTACAACTAATAATACTACAAATAATACTCCAACTAATACTACTACTACTACTAATAATACTACCAATACTCATCATACTAATAATTTTCAAAAGGTTCCAGAAGACCTTTTAAGGTGAAATTTCATTGTAAAATCTCCCCAGGAAAAACATCGTCCCCCACGAGTACCGTCGCCACTTCCCCACCGAGATGAAAGACCACAACTCCCACGACATCCTGCTGCTGTGCACCAGCTGCCACGCCGCCTCCAACGTGCACGACGCCTCACTCAAGCAGCGGCTGGCCGACGACTTTGCCGCCCCGCAAGGCTGCGAAGAAGGCGTGCGGACCATGGAGGACCCCGACCGGCGCCGGGTGCGCTCGGCGGCCCGCGCCCTCCTCACCGCCGGCGAGGGGCTGCCCGAGTGGCGCCGCCGCGAACTGCAGGCGCTCATCACGAATTTCCTGGACGTGAGCGACGAGCGAGAGCTGACGGGGGAGGAGCTTCGGCAGGCTGCCGCCTTGGAGACCAGGTGGGTGGAAAGGAGTCGGGTTTGAAGGCGGGGTTAGGGTTTTCGAGCCAGGGTGAAAGGGTAAAAGCTGACGTTAGGGGTTGAAATTATGCGTTTGGTTTCAGGATGTGGAATTTGGAGTGTTAACCTAACCTAATCCTTGGTTACATTTTCATGATTTGTGTTTTAAATTTCAATTTCAAAGCACAACAATTTTATTTTTTAGCCTTTCAGGATGTGATTAACTCATTCGCTGCCATTCCCGGATTCATTCGGGAATTGAAAAGCATGACGTAGAACGCCATTCCCGAATGTTTAAAATGTTGACATTTTTGCATGTAAAAATGACAATTAAAACGTTTTTTTTTTTGTTAGAATTTTAACATTTTAAAATTGTAATTGAAAAATATCTAAATGTTCAAATATTTACATTTTGAACTTTTTTATTTTTTAATTTAAAAAAAATTAAAGGACAACCGACACCACTTTTTTTGTTTCCTAACTGACATCAGAAAAACGTTTTATAGCATCTAAAATACCCAAAACACGCAGTATGATATTTTTATTCAAATGCAAAACACCAATAAAAATGAGTTAAAGTGTCCAAAATCTGCTAAAAAAAATTGAGCTGCGAATTGGGCATTTTCAGAAAGTCCCGCCCCCAATTCGTGACGTCACGCCAAGACGTCTTGCATTGCTGGAGAATCAAAACAATGGCTTCAGATTCGGAGAATATGCTTTCTTGTTACACATCCAATTATGAATATGATTCAAATAGTTCTGAAGAGGAAAGCATACATGTTTGCAATCGATTAAAGAATAAATTCATTATATGGAGCTTGGACGCCCTCTTCTGGCGGCATTTGGGTGCAACACGAGGACCCCAGACCAAACAAGTACAGCAAAATACATTGACGTGATGGAAGGACCACTACAATGTGTCTTTTTTTACGGTCAAGGGCGGTCCTTAAGTGACGTCACGTACGGACTCGTCACCAACTCAAAAACAAGACTTCCGGAATATTCAGCGCGAGTCTTAAAAGGTAAAATATAGCTATATGCGGTGGAATCTTTGTAAAATACGCTCAGTAGAAGTCATTTGAAGCCATTTTACAAATGATGGACACAACTTGTCCAGAGGTGTCGGTTGTCCTTTAAATGATCCATTTGGTTTTGAATGATCGTTTCAAGAGCAAGTGGGCTTCAATCCAGGTTTGACGTTGACATTTTTAAAAGATTTCAAGATGGGCTTGTTTTTCCAAGGTATGACTTTCTCTCTGTTCCTCGTCAGGATTTCAAACGAGGCGTACGTGCCTCATGGCCTGAAAGTGGTGCGCGCCTACGCCCAGCAAGGCCCGCGTGGCCTGATGGAACTAGAGCGGCGCTGGAGGCAGCACTTCCTGTCCTCCATGCACCCCAAACACCTTCCACCGCTTTGGTGCGTGCAGCACAACCACCTCAAGCTACTACGCAAGTACGGAGACGACCTGCCAGTCAAAGTCAACTGAAAAAAAAAAATATGGTAGGATTTTGCTTTTTTTTAAAAAAATTGAAAAAGGAAAAAAAAGTGACACTATGAATCTATGAAATTTACAAAGATTTTTTTTTAATAGACACGCAGCTGCCTGCTCTTAAATTTGACACATTGCAGGTTAGCGGCTAATGCTAACAAGGGTCATCCTTAATGTTTCTTGTTGCTCTCCTCATGCTTTTTTTCCCTCTACCACTCGTCTTGCTCAGTCGATCAAGTTGTTTTTTTTTCAAAATATCATCTTTATGATCCCTTTTATTTATTTAAAGATGACGTTTTGAGCAGTTTGTGACATGGGAAAGCGGCATTTGTGCTTAAATGCTCCTTTCTGCTTCAACGTTTCATCTTTCTGGATCCCCCTTTTCATTTATTTGGAGAGGACATTTTGACCAGCCTTTGCGGTGGATTTGGGGCTTTTATTTTGTACTTCCTATGTCCACTTCCTTTGGCAAATGTCCTTTCAGTCAATCGGTCATGAAAAAATGTCCACTTTTTTATTTTATCCTTGCTCTTTCAACTTTTTACAAGATGAAATTTTGACTAGCGTATCTCAGACTGGGAAAATAGAAAAACGTAAGATTTTTTTTTTGGGGGCGGGGGAGGATCCCGCTTTAATATATTTCCGGGTGACTTTTTGGAGGGGCTAGCGCTCATATTGGGGGACGTAGCAACAGGAATGCTAAATCCTGAATCCACTCTATTGTCCGTTTCAGTCAATAGATCGCGTTTTGCTCTTTCTTGGGTTATTTGTTTAGTCCCAGATACGATTTCGAACAACCTAACATTAATTGTGGGGGGAGCGAAGCTAACAGCTAGCGCTCATATTGGGTGACGTAGCAACAGGAATGCTAAATTCTGAATCCACTCTATTGTCCATTTCAGTCAATAGATCGCGTTGTGCTCTTTCTTGGGTTCTTTGTTTAGTCCCAGGTACGATTTCGAACAACCAAACATTAATTGTCGGGGGAGCGAAGCTAACAGCTAGCACTCATATCGGGTGACGTAGCAACAGGAATGCTAAATCCTGAATCCCCTCTATTGGCTTTTTCAGGCAATAGATTGCGTTGTGCTCTTTGTTGGGTTCCCTGTTTAGTCCCAGATAAGATTTTGAACAGCCGAACACAAACTGTGGGTACAGCGACGCTAACAGTTAGCGCTCATATTGGAGGACGTAGCAACAAGAATGCTAAATCCTGAATCCCCTCTAATGTCCATTTCACTTAATACATCGTGTTGTGCTCTTTCTTGGGTTCCTTGTTTAGTCCCAGAAAAGATTTCGAAACGCCTAACACAAACTGTGGGGACAGCGACGCTAACAGCTAGCTTGCGCGTAAAAAAAAAATTCCCTTCACGCCTGTGGGACGCCTTCCGGGGTCCATGTTTTAGTGGGCCTCCTAGTCCCGCTAACCTTAACGCCCCCCCCACTAGCTTGTTTAGCGTGACGGAGACGACCCTCGGAGGAATCTTTGTAAATGTAAACGAAACACTGCTAATAAAGTTTGTAATGAAATTGAAAGACAAGCCACATTCATTTTGTTTTATTTCTTTCGTACAAAATCACAGTTCATAAATAGTCTGTAAAAGCAGTAAAAAAAAAATGGGGGGGGGGGGGTATCAATCGCTTGACATTTATGGTTGTTTACAATTCTAGCTACGCTGGGTTAAGGCCTCGAGATTTTGGCATGAGAATAATCAGTCCTTGGAACTATTTTCCTCAAAAAGGACTGGACATATCGTTTCGATAAACGGTCAGTGTTGGAAACTACGGACAACTGCGACAATGGCACGCGAGGGGCGACTGGTTCCCCCCCGTTTATCTCTTAACAAAAGTGGCGGTAGCAAGGAGTGGAAAAATTCACTCTGACATCCTTTTTTTTTAACTGCATTCTCATGAAAATCTTTGCTTAGAAACCTTAGCTGACATTTCCAGGCCATTTTTTTAAACCTGCTAAAGTACTGCATATTCTTACAGCCACCATTCAAAAAAAAAAAAAAAAAGTGAACATGCGGCAAGTTAAAAGGAATCCGAAAGGTTTTGAGTTCAGGTCTCAAAATCTGATGAGTCTTTTGTGGTATTGCAAAAACCCTTTTTAAAGTTTCATCGTCATTTTTTTGAGGCAAACAAAAGACCAATTTACTGGCTATTGAGTTTTACGGATAGCTGAAAAGATTGTAAAGTGAACAAAAGCTCCCAAGTGACCGGTGAGAAGCTTAGGGTGATGTTGTTCCTCATCTTAAAGTTAATAATTTAGTTGCATGAAGCTTTTGGAAAAACTCCAGACTCAATTGGCTCAAATTTCAGGTGGCGAACTCGCATAGCAGCCCTTGGTTCCTGCCATCAAACAAGGTTCTAGTACACAGGTGTCAAAGTCAAGGCCCGCGGGCCAAATCCGGCCCGCCACATCATTTTTTTCGGCCCGCGAAAGCAAATCAAACTTGTTAAATTCCATGATGATTGCTAAAATCTGAGGCAAAATTTCAGATTTTTGGATGTCAACCACAATAAAAGTCATTATTCTTGACTTCAGATTTGAAAACGAGTTATTCATTAATTTGCTGTGTGCTCTATATGTAATATTTGAAGGGATTTAAACATTCTAATGGCTTCCCCAAATTCAAAACGGCCCTCAAGAGGAAACCATAACTACAATGTGGCCCAGGCAAAAAATGACTTTGACACCCCAGTTCTAGTACAGTCGCTTCATTTACAAGTTTGTCAGAGTCCAGCACAGAACACACATTAGATCTCATTTAAAGGACAACCGACACCATTTTTTTGTTTCCTAACTGACATCGGAAAAACGTCTTATAGTATCTAAAATACCCAAAACACTGCGGCTGATATTTTTAGGCAAATGCAAAACACCAATAAAAATGAGTGTTCCAAAACTGCCATAAAATTAGCTCGGAACTGGGTAGATTCAGAAAGTCCCGCCTCCTTGTTTTTGACATCACGCCTGGATACTCCTTTACAAACTCCCTTGCTCCAGAATCAAAACAATGGCTTCAGAGAGTTAAAATTTTAAGAAGATGCTTTCTTGTGACTCATCCAGTTATGAATAGGATTCAAATATTTCTGAAGAGGAAAGCATAAATGTTTGCAATCGATTAAAGAAGTCCTTGCGTATCAATTCGAGCCGTCTGGACTCCAATCTAGAGTCTCAGAAAATGCACAAGATGGCGCACAAGCTCCGTGGGAAATGGTTGCTTTGTCCGCTGGGAATTTGTGTCAACTTACACCTTCTTTATACGTGTTACCGCAATTGGCTGTGACACGTAACGATTCACCATTGCGTTATTTATGTAGTTTTCCTTCTAATTTCGCGATCAACACGATGTTTTCAGATGAAAAAAAGTACCCAAAATGCATTGTGTGTCGCTCTCTCGGTCAGGGGCGTTCCCTCCGTGACATCACTTTGGGCAGCGTCATCAACTCGAAAACAAGACTTCCTGAATATTCAGCGCGAGTCTTAAAACGTAAAATATCTACTGAGCGTATTTTACAAAGATTCCGCCGCATATAGCTATATTTTACGTTTTAAGACTCTCACTGAATATTCAGGAAGTCTTGTTTTCGAGTTGATGACGATGCCTGACGTGACGTCACTGAAGGAACGCCCTTGACCGAGAAAGCGACACACAATGCATTTTGGGTACTTTGGTTTGAAAACTTTGTGTTGATCCGTGTTGATGGCGAAATTAGAAGGAAAACACAAATAACGCGATGGTGAATCGTTGTGTGTTGCGCCAAGACTACTATCTGATACTAGTTGAAACAAATTCCCAGCAGACAAATCAGCCCATTTCCAACAGAGCTTGGGCGCCATCTTTTTCTGGGACATTGGAGTCCTGATGGCTCGAATTGAAACGGAAGGACTTCTTTAATCGTTTGCAAACATTTATGCTTTCCTCTTCAGAATTATTTGAATCATATTCATAACTGGATGAGTAACAAGAAAGCATCTTCTCCGAATCTGAACTCTCTGAAGCCATTGTTTTGATCCTGGAGTAAGGCGAAGACGTCCTGGCGTGACATCACGAACAAGGGGGCGGGACCTTCTGAAACTCACAATTTCTGGGGTCATTTTGAAGTAGTTTTGGGACACTTTATAACTCATTTTTATTGATGTTTTGCATTTGACGAAAAATATCAGCCTGTGTGTTTTGGGTATTTTAGATGCTATAAAACGTTTTTCTGATGTGTCGGTTGTCCTTTAAGTTAAATGTGAAATATTTGTGCCATTCAAGTTCTGAGTCTTAAGTACTTTTGGAGCAAGTTTCGAGTCACTTAGTACGTTTTTGGAGCCCTGGCGTCAAGACCAAAGTCTCAAGTGATTTCCAAAGTTGCTCGCAGGTCCAAAGTTGTTCGGGGGACTTCCAAAAATAAGAATATTAATTAGAAAAAAAATGTGTCAAAGTACCACAGAATCAACATGATTTGATTCGAATGCGGTATCAGCGAAGTGCCTCGTGGTTTGGAAGTACAGTAAAGTCTCGTTATATCGATATCGGATATATCGATAGTCCCGGTTATATCGATACTATTTCTATGCACGCACGGAGAAAATTACATGCAAACAGGGTCTGATATATCGATAGTCCCGGTTATATCGATATTTTTCGGACTCCCTTGAATATCGATATAACGAGACTTTACTGTAGTTGCGTCCACCTTTGGCTCTCGTGCAAATTCTATGAGAGTCTCAAATATTTTGGTCAGTTTTAAGTCCTGTATCTTGAGTCACTTGGACCACACAACCAAAAAACAAAAACAAAGTACACATGGATTCACAACGTTCCTAGTAAGTTCCAAAGGCTTTCAGATTACGTCTTAATAGAGTCCCGATGGTTATTTTTACCTTAGAGATCTTACATTATTTGATCTCACTCTCATGCAAGTCCTTTTGGTCCAAGACTATCTATCAGAAGTCCCAGATTGCTTGTTCCACATTGCATGCAGGTCCATTTTGTCCCCGTCGACATCTCTGCGGAACAATAAAACTGGAGCGACATAAAAAAAAAATCCTTCCGGTCCTCACATTATTGCTTAATAAAAAATTACAAAAAAAAAAAAAAAAAAAACATCCAACCATGTTCTCGTCCCTCACACTGAGACAAAAGGACTTTGTTTTTCACAGCTTTCGCTACGACGTGTTCTAGCAGTGATTCGGGTTTCCCGAAAAGACCCCAAAGTTGCTGGCATGTTTGTATGGTGGAGGGTATCGAGTTCTTTGGAGTTAGTTTGACTTGATACATTGGCACACGTTGTAAAAATAAATACCCTGGAAATTTGGCACTGCTGGGAAATAATTATTATGAAAAAAAAACTACTGTTAACCAGACTTTTTTTTTTTTTTTAGCACAAAAGGTACACCTAAAATCTATCTAAACACGACGTAGTGCTTTTTCTTTGTAATACAGTAAAGTCTCGTTATATCGATATCGGATACAGTAAAGTCTCGTTATATCGATATCGGATACAGTAGAGTCTCGTTATATCGATATTCAAGGGAGTCCGAAAAAAATATCGATATAACCGGGACTATCGATATATCCGACCCTGTTTGCATGTAATTTTCTCCGTGCGTGCATAGAAATAGTATCGATATAACCGGGACTATCGATATATCCGATATCGATATAACGAGACTTTACTGTATATCGATAGTCCCGGTTATATCGATACTATTTCTATGCACGCGCGGAGAAAATTACATGCAAACAGGGTCGGATATATCGATAGTCCCGGTTATATCGATATTTTTTCGGACTCCCTTGAATATCGATATAACGAGACTTTACTGTATTTCTGCATTGTTTTCCATACAAGTAATCAAAATGGATCATCATACCTTCCATTTTGAATTGGCAATCGAAACTTAAAATGGCGGAAGATTTTTGTTTTCCAATCTAAAAATAAATATAAATAAATGGTAATGGTAATAAACTAATGTACGGACTCGTCTTAAAACGTAAAATATAGCTATATTCGGTGGAATCTTTGTAAAATACGCTCAGTAGAAGTCATTTGAAGCCATTTTACAAATTTTGGACACAACTTGTCCGGAGACGTCGGTTGTCCTTTAAAATCAATCCAATCACGTCACAGTTTCAATTCCCAATTTAACAAAAATGGAAGTGTATGTGGATTAAAATCCTCCTAGCAACAGACAAAAGTCAAAACTTTTGGTTGGCTCACCGCGCAGTTCCTACGTGCTAGCGTAGCCTCACAAGTGACCCCTCAAAGGTGCTGGTGACGGGCCGGCGAGGGTCCCCGCCGAATGTCCCTGGAGGCGTTGCAGCTCCAGGATGCTGTCAATGGCGCTCTGCAGGTGTTGGCTGAGCATGTTGTCTTCTCGCATGGAGCCGAGGGGCGGCGCTGGCGGCGCGTCCATCCTGAGGCATTTCGCCTTAGGGGTATCCGGTGGGCTTGGCGCCGGAAGGTTTTTCTTTTTGGATTCTGCTCCGTTGGGGATTTTGTCATGGCGCTGAGAATGCCGCGACGCTCCGTTGGACAGCTTCCCCGCGTGGTCCCGTTTGAGCCCCGAGTCGCTGGCGAAACTGTACGCGGCCTTGCGAGAACTGCTTTCTTGCTTAATGGTGAGCCTGAGAGCTCCACGTGAGCTGGAACGGTACGTTTTTAGCCCGGGCGGGCGATTGGTCCAATCCTGGGATGGCGACGGACGCTGCGAGATCCCCGACTGGTGCGAGGAAGATGCTGGGGAGGTCAAGGACATCAAGAACGACTCTGAAATGATTAAAGTTCTCGATCAACACAATATTCGGACGTAAAGGAAAACAAGGGTGTAGCGTGACCTTGTGATGAGCAGAAATCTTTACGTCTGTGTAAGGTCTCAGTCGTACAGGAGTGGTCCATCGATGAGAAGGTTTCTTCAGCCGTCATCTGTACTTCTTTGAAGGCGTCGGACGTTTCGCTTCTTATCCAAGAGGCTTCGTCAGCGTACTAAAATCTTTTGCTGGTAGTTTCAGTAGTATATATGTAGATATCCCTACTGTCCGGACGTGGCGGTGCCAGACTCTGCGATGATTGGTCCCTGCTCTCAGGTTGGAGGGAGCAGAGGACTACTCTCTGCGGCTACACTGATTACTTCTATTGTCCTGACTGATTACTTCTATTGTCCTGCCTGAGTATGGGGCCTACGACTGGCCTGATTGCCCCATGTGACCTGGTATCACTTCATGAGCATAACTAAGCCTATATTGCCTAAGCAGTCTCTTGTACGAACGATCCAAATTGAACCTCACCCCACCATGGCGATTTAGTGAAGGATTTTGCTGTTTTATGAAAATAGCTTCTTTTACTCCCCTTTCAAACCATCTATTTTCTTTTGATCTTAACCTCATTGTCGTCAAATGAGTGGTTGCTAGCTTTTACGTGCATATGTACTGCCGATTGAAGCTCACTACTATCCCTGCGATGTTGATAAAATCTTTTTTTGAGAATTTGTTGAATCTCCCCAATGTAAATTGAATTATAATAAATTGAAATTGAACCTTACCCCACCATGGCGATTTAGTGAAGGGTTTTGATGTTTTATTAAAATGCCTTCTTTTACTCCCCTATTAGGCAGGACAATAGAAGTCATCAGTCAGGACAATAGAAGTAATCAGTGGAGCCGCAGGGGGTAGTCCTCTGCTCCCTCCAACCTGAGAGCAGGGACCAATCATCGCAGAGTCTGGCACCGCCAGGTCTGGACAGTAGGATATATATATATATATATATATATATATATATATATATATATATAGGGCCGAAACTACCAGCAAAAGATTTTAGTTCGCTGACGAAGCCTCTTGGATAAGAAGCGAACCAATCTCCACCTTCGAAGAAGTACAGATGACGGCTGAAGAAACTTTCTCATCGAAGAAATCTTTACGGTTGTCCCAATATTTCTGCGTGATGTTTGCGTATCGCTAACCTGGGTTTCTGTGTGCCCGCCGTCTATCCTCTCCCAGGGAAAAGCGCTCGGCCTGCAGGAAGAGACGCTCCAGCATCACCATCTCAGCAGACGGAGTCTGCTGCTGCGGGAAACGCTTTGGTTTTTAATTTGATATGTTCGTTTTTAACCACACGGTGACAAACAATCATGTCGTTTTTTTCTGTTTGTTTTTACCCATGTTTCCCTGACTAGCAGCTGCCGGTATTTGTTCACCATGTCCTTGGTGCGCTTGAACAGGAACCCCGAGACTGCGTCGAATTCCTGGTCCACTGCGGGAAGAATAACATCACAGTGACAGACAGTCAGAGGTGATATTCATAGTGGGTCCAATCCGACTGTGCGATGACGAGGAAAAAATGATACAAAATTAAGGTAAGTGAGCGAACTACGCAAAAAATGTTGATTAAAAAAATGCATTCCCTTAACATACGATTATTAGCTTCTCATACCGCCATACATTTTTAATTCATTCCCTGCCAGATGACGTGCAACAAGGTGTCCACTCCAGTGCCAGGGTTTTTGTCATTTTCATTCAAATTGCAGGACCCACAAAATATTGAGTTTCAGGACGACATAATCATTCAATTCAGCGTAAGAAACCTTAGATTCTCTTCTTTCATAAGAAAAAAAAGTTAATTCCTAAGTTATTTGGGTTATCTGAGCTTGAAATGGGGGTGGCTATACAAAAGGCAAATGCTGCCCCCTCGTGAGAGGGAAAAACATGGCCAAAGATCTGACCAAATCGTAAAATCACTTCAAATGAATTCTACTGAGCGCATTTTACAAAGATTCCACAGCATATCGCTATATTTTACGTTTTAAGACACGCGCTGAATATTCAGGAAGTCTTGTTTTCGAGTTGATGACGATGCCCTAAGTGACGTCACGGAGGGAACGCCCCTGACCGAGAAAGCGACACACAATGCATTTTGGGTACTTTTTTTTTCGGCTGAAAACACGGTGTTGATGGCGAAATTAGAAGGAAAACTACATAAATAACACGATGGTGTATCGTGTTTTGCAGCCAATTGCGGTAACACACATAAAGAAGGTGTAAGTTGACACAAATTCCCAGCTGACAAATCAGCTCATTTCCAATGGAGCTTGTGCGCCATCTTGTGCGCCATCTTGTGCATATTCTGGGCGCTACATTGGAATCCAGACGGCTAGAATTGATACGGAAGGACTTCTTTAATCGATTGCAAACATTTATGCTTTCCTCTTCAGAACTATTTGAATCATATTCATAACTGGATGAGTAACAAGAAAGCATCTTCTCCGAATCTAAACTCTCTGAAGCCATTGTTTTGATTCTGGAGCAGGGCAGTGTGTGACCAATAGTGATGTCACAAACAAGGGGGCGGGACTTTCTGAATCTGCCCAGTTCTGAGCTCATTTTGTGGCAGTTTTGGGACACTTTGAGTCATTTTTCTTGGCGTTTTGCATAAAACGTTTTTCTGATGTCAGTTAGGAAACAAAAAAAGTCCTTTAATGAATGCAACTAACCTAAAGCTAAGTCCTCCTGAGAAGGCGGGTGTCCGGCGCAGACGTGGTATGGCAACAGGCGGCGGGCAGCGTCCGTCAGAGTGCAGAATGCCGGGCCGGCGCGCGGGTGCTGGACCGCCAGGTGGTCCGAGCAAAGCAGCTCCTGGAACCTGAGAAATAGTCCGGTCGTTGTTATCGTAACTCATTCACTGCCATTCCTGAATTTATTCGACAATTGAAAGTATGACATAGAGCACCATTCCCGAATCAGTTCGCTTTGTTTTACTTGCAGGGGGTGCTGATAAAGCGCTGGTCAGACCTCTGGCAATGTTTTCCCCTTCCACGAGAGAGCAGCATTTGCCTTTTGTCCATGTTAGCGCTCTGTTACAGCTTCAGCTGTTGTTAAAGCGCTATATAAATCTATATATATACTATTATACTATTACTACTACTATTATTATTATTATTATTATTATTATTATTATTTTTTATTACTATTATATTATTATATTATTGTTATAATAATTATTATTATTATATAAATATTATGTAATATTATGTTTAAATTTTTTTATTGTTTTATTTTTATATTTTTATATTTTTATATTTATTTTTTATATATATATTTTTTTAATATATTATATATTTTTTATGTTTTTTATATTTTTTTATATATTTTTATATATTTTATATTTTTATATATTTTTTATTAATAAATAATTATTATTATTTGTAATTATTAATATTAATATTATAATTATTAGTATCTCTGTTTCCACCTGTGATGTCGGCTTGCTGGTGTGATAGTTTCCTCTGGCTGCAGCTCCGCGCCTGCTGGCTGTTCTCGCACAAATGACAAAAGAAGAATTATGTGAGAATTGTTTTTTAAAAAAAAAGACCACACAGTTTTCATTTTTCCCAAACCTGCTGGTTTCCTAGCTCGGGGCCGCTCTCCTCACGAGCAGGTGGTGCGCTCCGGTGCGCCTCCCGAGTGCTGGGAGAGGGTGACCGGATGTCGGGAGTCAGTACGTCGCTCTCGATAACCAAGGCAGCTGTCGGTGCTGACATGAATGAATTAGTTGGACGGCAGTACCTCTACTTATAAACATCTCTTCATATTAACTCATTCACTGCATATATTCTCTATAAATAACTTGGCAGAGGGCAGCAGAGGTTTGGTCGTTGGTCACGAATGGCTGCGTCCCCTGCTGGCAGTAAAAAAAAAAAAAAAAAAACGTCTCTAACAAAAACTTACTATTTTGTATGTGCAGTTGGACCGGAATGTCGGCACCTCCTCCATCTGAGGGGTCCGGCTGCAGTTGAGGCACTGGGATGCAGGCGACCAAAGAGGGCTCAGAGGAAGGGGAAGAAAACATCCCTCCGCCATCAACAAACAAAGCCTGCGAGTCCTGGAACTGATATTCCGGGATTTGATCCTGCGGGGATGAACCCTCCAATCCGTGGAGGGGGTTTGGATCGGGGTAGGTGACCGAGTCCTGCGGCGAAGGGGACGAGCCCAGCAGGGATGTGTCGGAGAGGAGAGGCGAGGACATGGCGGTCGTCGGTGGCTGGCTTTCTTGCTCGTTGTCCACCGGCGGGGTGAGGAAGTCCACTGGTACCGCCGGTACGACTCCAACCATCAGGTCAGTTGTGATAGGAGAGCTGAGTGTTTGCTGGGAGGGGGATGGAAAAAAAATCTTAATACTAAAACATATCCATAAACACTAATTATAACTTCATAAGGACTTTTAAAGGACAACCGACACCATTTTTTTGTTTCCTAACTGACGTCAGAAAAACGTTTTATGGCAGGCGTGTCAAAGTCATTTTTTTTGCCGCGGGCCACATGGTTTCCTCTCGAGGGCCGTTATGAATTTGGAGAACCCATTAGAATGTTTAAATCCCTTCAAATATTACATATAGAGCACACAGCAAATTAATGAATAACTCGTTTTCAAATCTGAAGTCAAGAATAATGACTTTTATTGTGGTTGACATCCAAAAATATGAAATTTCGGCTCAGATTTTAGCAATCGTCATGGAATTTAACAAGTTTGATTTGCTTTCGCGGGCCAAAAAAAAAAAGATGTGGCGAGCCGGATTTGGCCCGCGGGCCTTGACTTTGACACCTGTGTTTTATTGCATCTAAAATACCCAAAACACGCAGGCTGGTATTTTTAGTCAAATGCAAAACACCAATAAAAATGATTTAAAGTGTCCCAAAATTACTTCAAAATGACCTCGGGATGGTGAGTTTCAGAAGGTCCCGCCCCCTTGTTTGTGACGTCACGCCAAGACGTCTTGCATTGCTCCAGAATCAAAACAATGGCTTCAGATTCGGAGAAGATGCTTTCTTGTGACTCATCCAGTTATGAATATGATTCAAATAGTTCTGAAGAGGAAAGCATAAATGTTTGCAATCGATTAAAGAAGTCCTTCCGTATCAATTTGAGCCGTCAGTACTCCAATGTAGCACCCATAAAATGCACAAGCTCCGTTGGAAATGGGCTGATTTGTTTGCTGGGAAATTGTGTCAACTAGTATCAAATAGTAGTCTTGGTGCAGCACAAAACGATTCACCATCGTGTTATTTGTGTTTTCCTTCTAATTTCGCCATCAACACGAAGTTTTCAGACCAATCAAAGTACCCAAAATGCATTGTGTGTCGCTTTCTCGGTCAGGAGCGTTCCTTTCGTGACGTCACGTCAGTTATCGTCATAAACTCGAAAACAAGACTTCCTGAATATTCAGCGCGAGTCTTAAAACGTAAAATATAGCTATATGACGTGGAATCTTTGTAAAATACGCTCAGTAGTAGTCATTTGAAATGATTTTATAAATTATGGCCGCAACTTTTCCGCATGTGTCGTTTGTCCTTTAAATCATAAAAATCAAAATTACCTCTTTTAATGGTTGCATAAAGTCTTGATTCTGTGCCACGTCCTCCGTCACATGGGCCAAGTCCGAGGCCGGAGGAGGTTCCGGTGGGGGTGGCAGGACGGTGGCCGCAGCTGGCGAGGGGGCAACGGGTTGTAACGACGACTGCTCCTGGATTACCGGATCTGAGCTCTGCATGTGTGGAAAAATAACAAACTTGGGAAATGATTACTTTATTCTTGTTAGTTTTTAATTAAAAAATTGCTTACACTGCTCAAATTGATATGGAAGGACTTCTTTCAAGGACAACCGCCGTCTCCGGACAAGTTGTGTCCATAATTTGTAAAATGGCTTCAAATGACGTCTACTGAGCGTATTTTACAAAGATTCCACCGCATATAGCTATATTTTACGTTTTTGGACTCACGCTGAATATTCAGGAAGTCTTCTTTTTGAGTTGGTAACGAGTCCGAACGTGACGTCACTAAAGGACCGCCGTTGACCGTGAAAAAGACTCTTTCCTTCCATCACGTCTGTATGTATTTTGCTGTACTTGTGCTGTGTGGGGACCTCGTGTTGCACCCAAAAAGCCACCAGAAGGCCAGTAGAGGGCGTCCAAGCGCCATAAAGAATTTCTCAGCCTGTGGAAACGGACGTGGCCACAGGAAGTCGCCATTTTGTGCCTCTTTTTTTGGGTGAGAGATTTTCCCCCAATGTTGCCTCAAAATTGCATAAATAAATTCTTTAATCGATTGCAAACATGTATGCTTTCCTCTTCAGAACTATTTGAATCATAGTCATAACTGGATGTGTAACAAGAAAGCATATATTCTGAATCTGAAGCCATCGTTTTGATTCACAAGCAATGGCGGACATCTTGGCGTGACGTCACGAACTGGGGGCGGGACTTTCTGAAAATGCCCAATTCGCAGCTCAATTTTTTTTGCAGATTTTGGACACTTTAAGTCATTTTTATTGGTGTTTTGCACTTGACTAAAAATATCACACTGCGTGTTTTGGGTATTTTAGATGCTATAAAACGTTTTCTGGTGTCAGTTAAAAAAACAAAAAAGTGACGTCGGGTGTCCTTTAATCGATCGCAAATACTTATGCTTTCCTCTTCAGAACTACAGTAAAGTCTCGTTATATCGATATCGGTTATATCGATAGTACTGCTTATTACGATACTATTTCTATGAACGCAAGGAGAAAATTTACATGCCGCAGGATCGGATATATCGATAGTCCCGGTTATATCGATATTTTTTCCGACTCCTGAGAATATCGATATAATGAGACTTTACTGTATCATTATTAGTAGTCGTATTATTAGTAGTCGTGTTAGTAGTCGTATTAGTAGTATTAGCAGTAGCATTAGTAGTATTAGTATTATTATTGTCATTATTATTGTTACTATTATTATTATTATATTCTACTATTACTAATTTACTAATTAAACAATGTGTTCATTCATTAAAATTTATATTTATGCCTTAATGTTTTTGTATTAATTCAATTAAAAAACATTTATACATTCAATTTGATTTATTCATTCATTCAATTGTATGTATTTATGAATTCAACTGTATTTATGCATTTATAGATCTATTTATGTATCTATTTATTTATTCATTCAATTTTTAAAACAATTTTTAGTTATTCATTCAATTGTATTTATATATTTATTAAATTTTATTTAGTAATTCATTCCATTTTTTTACTTGGATATTATGTATTCATTGAATTTTTAGATATTTATTTATCTATTCATTTTTGTAATCATTTTTTTTTAATTTAGTTATTTATTCATTCAATTTTATTTATGTATTTATCTCTCTATTTATTCAATTTTAAACAATATTTATTCATTCAATTTCACTTATTTATGCAAATTTCCCCATTGTGGGACGAATAAAGGTTTTCTGATTCTGAAGTTTATTTATTCATTCATTCCAGTTTATTTATTTAAGTACAGTAAAGTCTCGTTATATCGATATTGGTTATATCGATAGTACTGCTTATTACGATACTATTTCTATGAACGCAAGGAGAAAATTTACATGCTGCAAAATCAGATATATCGATAGTCCGGTTATATCGATATTTTTTCCGACTCTCGAGAATATCGATATAACGAGACTTTACTGTATTTGAATCATATTCATAACTGGATGAGTAACAAGAAATGATCTTTTTTCTGAATCTGAACTCTTTGAAGCCATTGTTTTGATTCTGGAGCAAGGCAGTTTGTGAAGGAGTATCCTGACCTGATCCTTACAATCTTATAAGTTAGCCTCATGCTAAAATAAAACGCAAGTGATGCATCAAGTCGTTCGAATGGTGATTTACACACCGGAAAATACGGTGTGTAAACTTCTTAGATTATGTTATTTTGTGTGATTATAAACCTCACCCGATGATGAAAACCTTCCTCCGAGCGGCTTTTTTCCTCCGGGACGCTTCTCTCCGGTAGCACCACCACCGAGGCCGCTTGAAGACTCAACTGGGCGTCGCTCACGGCCGCCTGCGTAAAAGGCAACCCCTGCACCACCGACGGGGTGTTGACGATGGATATGGAGGCCAAATCCGAGGGGATCATCCCGGAGCCGTTGATCAGCGTGATGCGGTTTCCCAGCGCCGGACCGTGAACCAAGGCGGCCCTCTGCCCCTGCCCGCCGCTCACGTAGCCGCCGGCGAGCTGCGCCGGCATCTGGAAGACGGTCGGGGAGAAGATGGCGGCCTGGCCAAGCGTGAGCTGCGCGCGGCGGCGGTGGTGGTGGTGAACACGGGGCTAAAGTTGAGCCGTCTCTGGGGAACGGTGAGGATCTGCGAGGTGTCCACGATCTGCCCGGGGGTCGGTTGGGTGATGGTCACCTGGGATTGACCCGGGAGAAGGAACTGGTTTTGGCCTTGAAAGACTCCCTGAGGCTGGAGCACGAAGGAACCCCCCTGGTTGAGCAGCTGCAGGCTGACCGGTTTGGGGAAGGGATCGGGTGCCGCCGGTGCGGAAGGCTTCTGGGAAAGGAGAATATTGGGCGAGGCGGTTCCGGAAACGAGCGTTAGACCCGGAGCGGGTTTTTGCAGCTTCGGGCTGATCTGGACGAGTCTCGGTTGAATGCTGATGGGTAACTTGGGTTGAATGGCGAGGGGGGCGCCGCGCTGCAGGACCATCCCCGGCGCCGTGGCGACGAGAGGACGGGCGCTGGCGGATTTCTGGAGGATCATACCCGCCGAGCCCTGAACCGAAGACGTCTCCGGCGAAGGGGCGGGGAAAACGTTTCCGGGTAGGAGCCCCATCAACTGAGGCGGGGGGGCGGGTTTTAGAGAGGGGCAACCCGGGCCCGCGGCTAGCAAGGAGGGCTGCGGCGGCTCCACGGCTGCCTGAGTGTCTCTGTGCGAGGCTGTGGTGCCGACGGGTTTGGCTACAAAGGGGGGCAGGGGTGGCGTTAGGGCGGCGGGGGAAAGAGAGTCCCCCGTTTGGGCCACAGTCTGCTCCGTAATGTCGGCCTCCTTCAGACTCTGCTGCAGGATGTCGCAGCAGGTCACTTCCTCTTTCGCCGCCGTCGCCTAGAGAAGTGTCATGGGGACATTTTTAGCTCTGTGTGTGTTTTGTATTAATAATGATACAGTGATACCTTGGCTTACGAACTTAATTGGTTGCCAGAGTGTGTAAGGCAAAAGTGTGTATCCCAAAAATTAATTTCCCATAGGAAACCATTAAAATGAGAATAATCCGTTCTCCGGTCCCCCAAAAACATATTTTTTTTACTTTCTAATCTTCTAAGCCTTAAAACTACACAAAATATACCTTATTTTATGTATAATAAATGTGCTATGATATTATAATTAAAGAAACTGTACTGTATAATAAAATCGTTTTATTTACCTTTGTGATGGTCGATGGCTTGATGGAATGGAGTGGCCGGTTTCATCAACATTAAACACTTGATGAGGAACATAACCTTCTTTCACCATCTTGAGGAATTATCCATTGTAGGTGCTTTATCTGCGATAATTTTACCTAGTTCCTCATCAATTGTGTTCTGTTTAGCTCGGTTGATAGCTTTTTGCATCAAGTGTACAGATGGCTTCTGCGGTTTATTTCTGGAGCCTGATTGATGGGAATTTTAACCTTGCAGTCTACACTCGGCCTTTGAACTTCTATCAAAGTTGAAACGAGTCCAAATGTAACTGTTTTCTATCCATTTTCTCACTCTCTGTCATCTGCCTGTCTCTAATGTTTAAACCACCTCCCCTCACTGCTACGTTCTTGACCAATCACGTGGCTTTAACCGAAGACTGGGGGCGGGGAATAGAGGACAAAATAAATGTCGACAGCCATTTTCTTTTTTTGGGAGAATGGCTTCACTCTCTCTCTCTGTCTGTAACCCCCCCCTACCCCACTGCTGCGTTTTTGACCAATCACGTGGCTTTTACCAACGACTGGGGGCGGGGAATAGAGGACCAAAACAAGCCGGCTGCCATTTTCTTTTAGAAGAAAGGGCTCATTCGCAAACGACACATCACTCATTGTGGCAGTTCCGTGTGTATCCCGAAAAATAGTTTGTATGCCAAGGTAAAATTTTCATAAATTTAACGTTTATCAACCGAAAAGTTCGTAAGCCAAGGGGTTCGTAAACCGAGGTATCACTGTAATACGTTTCATTTCTAAGCGCCTTTCAAAACTCTCAAGGACACTCTACAGTCACAGGATAAGTTTTTTTCTGTGGGTGAGCAGCGGCAGCCACATGCGCTAGCGTTCACTCAACCCCGAAGTAACTCAAATAGATAGCAAGCTAGCTAATTAGCGAATAGATAACTATTAGCCAGCGAAAAAACTAAATAACAAATAATATGACAACACAAAGACACAGTCATTCATACACTTTACTTCTCCAGTTTGTTACAGAAGATTGAGGTCCTGATTCTCACCTCCTCCTTCGATTGGCACTTGGAGCTAACCGGTGGCTCGCCCTGCGGGAGCTCGCCCTGCGGCACCTCCCCCCGCCCGGGGTCGTGGGTGCATTCCGGTGATGAGAGGAGCGCCTCCTCCAGGAAGGAGAGATCAACGCAATCGGGCGGCGGCGTCCCTGGGGAGCCTCCATCATCCCCCAGCAGAGAGACCGGACTCTGAAGTACAAGTACACTCACGCTTTTTGAGGTAGTAGGTTTTTTTAATTGTATTTATTATTGTTTTAACCATCAATATATTCAGTGTCACAAATTCAACAATTTGGACCATTTTGGTTTGTCTAACTAGATTTCTTTTTGATATAAATAAGCTTTTTTTTAAAGGACAACCGACATCTCCGCACAAGTTGTGTCCATAATTTGTAAAATAGCTTCAAATGACTTCTACTGAGCGTATTTTAATAAGATTCCACCGCATATATAGCTATATTTTACCTTTTAAGACTCGTTCTGAATATTCAGGAAGTCTTGTTTTTGAGTTGGTGACGAGTCCGTACATGACGTCACGAAAGGACCGCCCCCTGACCGAAAAAAGACACATTGTAGCAGTCCTTCCATCACGTCAATGGATTTTGCTGTTCATGTTTGGTCTGAGAACCGTGTTGCACCCAAAAGCTGCCAGAAGAGGGCATCCAAGCTCCATATAAGGAATTTATCAGCCTGTGGAAGCGGAGGTGGCCACTGGAGGTCGCCATTTTGTGCCTCTATTTTTTGGGGTGAGAGATTTTCCCCCAATGTTGCCTCAAAATGGCACATATAATTCTTTCCTTTTCCTTTCATCACTTTGCTGCTGTGAAATGTAAATTTCTCCACTGTGAGACTAATAAAGGCAAATCCAATCCAATCGATTGCAAACATGTATGCTTTCCTCTTCGGAACTATTTGAATCATATTCATAACTGAACGAGTAACAAGAAAGCATATTTTCCGAATCTGAAGCCATTGTTTAGATTCTCGAGCAATGCAAGACGTGGGGGCGGGACTTTCTGAAAATGCCCAATTCGCAGCTCAATTTTTTGCAGGTTTTGGACACTTAGTCATTTCGATTGGTGTTTTGCATTTGACTAAAAATATCATACTGCGTGTTTTGGGTATTTTAGATGCTATAAAACGTTTTTCTGATGTCAGTTAAAAAACAAAAAAGTGACGTCGGTTGTCCTTTAATTCTCACCAAATTTCAAACTAGATTTCTTTTTAGCTTACATACAACTTTTTTTTTTATTTACACCAAATTTCTACCCAGATTTCATTTTACTATTAAATAATTTCTAACCTTTTTTTTATTCCCACCAAATTTCTAACTAGATTTTTTTTTTTTTAAATATAAATAATTTCTAACTTTTTTTAATTACCACCGAATTTCTACCTAGATTTTTTTTTTAACTATAAAATAATTTCTGAGTCAAAAATTAAAAAGCTCAATTTTGTTTGGGTTGAAATTTTAAGACAAATATAATTGTAATCTTTTTTTTTTAAATTAAAGGACAAAAAAGATTCTAAACTTCCCACTAGCCAAAACTCACCGGGGCATCTGCAAAGAGGGACGTCTCGCCAGAGGAGGCGCTAAGGAGCAGATCTTCATCTCGCAGCTGGGTAGAGGAAAAAGAGGTAACATTTTTGAGCAAAAATGGAAGCAATCACATTGCGGGAGAATTCTTATTTATTTTTTAGTCACCTCAGCCGTTCCATGAAGGAAGTCGTTCAGAGCTTGGGGGTCACTAAAATGTACAACAATACACAATTCCGTCTGAGAAATGCTCGCAGTGATGCCTCAAGATGCAAGTTTAGCTTAATGCTAACAAACAATTGAAAACTTCGTAGACCGGCTAGCAAATAGCATCACGGTCACAATGTTGGCATAGAATGGAATCAGGATTTTTAATTATTACTATTTTCTTTTTGCACTGAAACTTCAGTTTCAAGTTTGATTTTTATGATGTGTTCATTTGTCTGTATTTCCTTTCTCGTCTAAGATTACAATAATCTCTTTCCAAAATTCATTTTCTTTTCTGACCCATACGTACCACAAAACATCAAGAAGACAAGTCCCGTCTTCATCCTCCATGTCCACTGCGAGAGTACAAAAAATGTCACTTTAAAAAAATAAAATTAATAAAAATGAGAGAGAGAGAATCCATAGATATATATTATATATATATAAATAATAATAATACATACATTTTATTTATAAGCGCCTTTCAAAACTCTCAAGGTCACATCTTTTCCTTTCGGCTTTTCCCATCAAGGGGTCGTTAAATATATATTCACAAAATTAAATATATATATATATATATATATATATATATCCTTTCAGTATACCTAACAGATTTTTTTAGACACATTTTAAAATAAATTTAAATAAAAAGTGTTTTCTTGATTTAAATTTTTAACATTTTTATCAATTGTATTTGAAAAAAAAGTGAAGTTCAACTACTTAGTAAAAAAATCTAATTTGTGTTTATGATAAAACAATTGTCGTCTCCCATTAATTTAAATTACATTTAAAAAAATAAACAAAGTATATTCAACATATTTTAATATGTGTGCAGAGCTTCTCTAGCAGAAAAAAATACAATTCAAGGAAGGAAGAAAACTACTAAACAGCAAAACAACTGAGTGCAAGAACTCATTTCCCTCCCCCCCCCCCCACCCATATAAAAACACACTCAGAATTTTAATATTATTGAAGTATAAAATATGTCCTGAATATCATTTCACCACCCCCCCCCCAAAAAAAAAAAAAATGTTTTAGTCGAGTTAATAGTGATATTACAACTATAAACTACAGTTGCAAGTGCAACAAGTGCAGTTGTGACACACACATTCCTGTTTCAATGGTTTTTGTGAGGTCCGGATAACTCCAGATAAGGTGTGAGGACCACCGTTGCTGATAAGTTTAGAGAAGAACTAGTGTTACATTTGAACACTAAATGTCACCCCATTTGCCACTTCAACTTCTTAAAAAAACAAAGAAATAAAAAGTGGACTTGAAACTTAACAGCAGGAGTGAGGTGTTCTGAATGGGGACATTCAAAGTCCTCACCCTTGTAGTGAATTTGGTTAAAATATTGTTTTACTTTCTGTGGCATGAATTTTTTCCTGACATTAACCACACACATAAAGATACACAGTGAGAAAAAAAAAGTGTGTTTCCAAGTGAAATGAAAATACACATAAAATCATTTTGGGTGAATTTGTGAGGACCTCTCTGAAACTTTAACAGATACATATATAGACCCTATAAAAGCCTTTAGAATGGGAACAACTTGAGGACCGACCAAAAGGTCCTCACTTGTCAAGAATGTCCTCACTACGTATGGTATAGATCTATTAGCTAGCTATTAGCTAGCTAGCTTCCTATCTATTTGAGTTACTTCCGGGTTGAGGGAACGCTGGCGTGTGTGGCTGCCGCTGCTCACCCACAGAAAAACTTAACCTGTGACTGTAAAGTGACATTGAGAGTTTTGAAAGGCGCTTGAAAATTAAATGTATTATTATTCTAAAATGTTAGTGGTCCTCACAAGACTAGTCATACACACACACACACACACACACACACACACACACACACACACACACACACACACACACACACACACCCGTTGTCTAGGATTCCCCCTTTGCATGACGACACCTACTTCACTGGCAAGAGGCTCCATACAGAGCGGTCGGTGAGAGTGCAGGTGGCCGCCTCATGGGGAGTGTCGGCCGGGCTCGGTCGGCTGAAGGAGTCGCTGGCTGCTGGAGGATAACGGGGAGCGAGAGGAGTGGGTGGAGACGGGGGCACACTCCTGGCCGGCGAACATGTGACGGCTGCGGGGAGACGGCGCCTGCTGGAGCATGGCTGCTGCGGAGGGTCTTGAAATAGAACATAGTTCAGTGTACCCCTTTTTTTTTAAATAAAAAAGCGTGGGGTGGGGGCGGGTGTTGTTTACCTCACCGACAACCGCATTAGGACATCACGCCCCCCACTTTCCAAACAAACCCTCATCTGACGATAAATACGATGGTTTTTGAACCAGAATTGGTATTTTTTTTTCACATTTATTTCTGCTTTTCCCCCTAATTTTGGTGTGGGTGATGGGATGTTGGGAGAAAAGGGGAGTGATGCTGACAAAAGATGCGGCGCGTGGAAGCGTCGCGGACCCCCTCCTACGAAGCATCGAGACGAGCACGCACGCACGCACGCTCGACGTCTTCTGATGAACAAGTGAGTGGAGATGGGGAGGGAAAAATAAGGGCAAAAAAAGGAGAAGACTCACCCCTTTCTTTGTGCTTTATTGTCCTGTCAAGCGGGCCCGTGCGCCATCGATTCTCACACTCAGAGGACTCCTTTCAGATGCTAAATGCAGGAGGGGGGGGCGTGGAGGGTGTGTGTGCGCGCGCGCGTGTGTGTGTAGCAGACGGCAAGAGTCGATCACACGACACAAAGGTGCCGAGAGAGAGAGAAAGGAAGGAGGTGGGGGGAAAAAGACGACACGGATCATCCGTGAGCATCGGCGGCTAGCAAGACGAAGGGCGGCCGACTCCTGAGCACCTCAAGTCGGATGACGTCGGAGGTGAGTCCCGCTCTTTACCGCCGAGCTCCAGTTCGTAAACAAACACGGTAAAAAGAAATCACGACAACATTTTCGTACGTTTCGATACATGTCTTGAAAAAGGTGTGAATTTTGTTTCAACTTGCCTTTATTTTCCCCCCCCCCCAAAAAAAGTATTTTCGAAATTATAACTTTTATATCTGGTATTGATACAGTCCATTATGTATTGTTTATCGCCGCCATTTTTTTCTCCATTCAAATTCTTCTCTGAATGAACGTAGTTTGTTTTCAAATACCAAGATGTTTCTTCTTAAATGACAACTTTTAAACAATTTTAATTTGTCTGATTGATATAACTCTCGAACGTCAATTGTCAGAAATCCCCTTCTTCACATGTAAAATTCATTTTTTTTTCCCAGCCTCGATTCTCAAACTGTAATTGGAAATTTGCGATTTTAGTTTAAACTATGACAACGTTTGTTCCGCAAATTACAATTTTATTCATGTAAAATGAAGAAAATAAAATCAAACTTTAATTACAGCATTGCCATGCACGCTTTTCAAACTGCTTGGTCACAAGTATCCATCATAAAGTCCACAAGAAACAAGCTAATGGCAGCTGAGTCAGACTAACGACTTGATTGTACAATACAGTTTATTTCTCTCATTACAATAGCACATTTATTATACATAAAATAAGGTATATTTTGTGTAGTTTAAGCCTTATTTCGTAGTAAATTATGTTCTATGAGGACCTGAGTAACGGATTATTCTCATTGTAATAGTTTCTTATGGGAAATAAATGTTTGGCAGAGGAACTTTTTGCCTCATCTTACACACACTTTCTGGGAACCAACCAGGCGTATTTATTTACATTTGTTCGTGCTTATTCATTTATGTATTTATACATGTATTTAAATATGTATTCATGTATGTGGCTGCTGCTGCTCACCCGCAGAAAAAATATCCTGTGACTGTAAAGTGTCCTTGAGAGTTTTGAGAGGCGCTTAAAAATGAAATTTATTATTATTATTCAATCCAATAATTTAACTTGGGCTGCCACTTTCAGTCGACGGAAAATGACGTCACATGTGAGCCGTGGAACTGTAGTTGACAACAAGTGGCAAGCAAAATGGCCGTCCCGAGATAGATTAAAGCAGGTAATATTTTTTCCTACAGTCCCCAAACACAACATGAATTGGATGAAAGCTATTGGAAAGAAACATTTAATGAAATCTTCCCTTTCAACTCCAACTTAATTCTGAGGAATTTTGTCTTGTAAAATCATTCGCAGATGTGTTTTTTTTTCTTCTAAAATGCAATATTCCTTTTAATTGTCTGTATAAACTCTGTCGTACAGGAGTGGTCCATGGATGAGGTTTCTTCAGCCATCATCTGTACTTCTTTGAAGGTGTCGGACGTTTCGCTTCTTCTCCAAAAGGCTCCATCAAGGGGTTGAAAGGTGAGTAAAAGAAGCTAATTTCATAAAACAGCAAAATCTTTCACTGAACCGCCATGGTGGGGTGATGTTCAATTTGTTCGTACAACAGACTGCATAGGCAACATAGGCTTAGTTATGCTGATGAGGTGATACCAGAGCAAATGGGGCAATCAGGCCAGTCGTAGACCCCAGGCAGGACAATAGAAGTAAGCAGTGTAGCCTCAGGGGATAGTCCTCTGCTCCCCCCAACCTGAGAGCAGGCGACCTATCATAGCAGAGTCTGGCACCGCCACCTCTGGACAGTAGGGATATATATATAGGTTGAAAACTACCAGCAAAAAAATAGTTCGCTGACGAATCCTCTTGGATAAGAAGTGAAACACCTTCAAAGAAGTGCAGATGACGGCTGAAGAAACCTTCTCATCGATTCCTTTTAATCTTATTTTCAGAAAAATAGGTCATGACTTTTTTTCCCCCTATAACTTCAACATCCAAAGCAAACCAGCGTGAATGCATTAGTTTCTTTTATGTAAATGAAATCTTTATTTTTGTCACACAAACATTAAAATAGAGAATATGCCTTCCTTCAAGTGGGGGGGAAAAAACCAGCAAAGGGAAAGTGAGGGTGTTTTTTTTTTTTTTAGGAAAAGAAGACGTCTTCAGTTGGCAGCTTGCTGTGCCTGACGCCGCAGTAGCACGTAGATCTTCTCCTTGATCCAATCCTTGTTGTTGGGCTGGTACGTCTGCGTGTCGGCGCGGTACCTGCCCGACAAAGTTTAATGTGGGCTCATTTTAACATAGGAGTCAGTTACAGTGCTTAGGAGAAACCTTCACATTGCCCCGTTAAATTTCGGATGTTCTAGACGGCTTTTTTCCTGACATATATTTTGCTTTCCAGCGGAAGCCTCGAAATTTTGGGCCCCGGTTCCGACGTACGATGGTAGCTATGAGGTTGATTCTGTCACATTTCCAGCCATACTTGTTCAAAACATCAACTGCGGCTTTTTTTGTTGTTGTTTTTACTTACACCAGACAGCTGAGATCCGCCAAGTCGTCGATGAAGTCAAAAAGCTGGCTGATGTCGTACGTGATTGACGGACTGTTTGGGTTCATCCTCTTCAGATGCTCCTCATACATCTTGCACACACCTTTTGTCCAAGACAAACAGGTTTTACGACAATAATTCAACGGTACTGAACCAAAATATAACACGAGCAAACTGGATATGATTATAGAAGTTTCTTTCTACACTGTAGTCACTTTACCTTCCATGCACTCATTGACAGACTCGTAGTCAGCATATGTTCTTCCCTCTGACCGCTTGGTAGGTTGCACCAGCAGGATGGTGTGAGACTACGGGCAGCAGTTAATCAATGTTTAGCAGCCGATTGTGTTTATGCACAGGCAAACACATTATGTCGCAATGGTCGAAGCTGTCCCACGTTAAAGCCAATGGGTAAGCTGAGCTGCAGTGATAATAATATCCTGCTAAGTGTAACTTGGTGATGAGGTGCAGCATTATTCAGAAATGGACACGTGGTGGTTATGAATTTCGCTTAATTGTACATTATGTATTTATTATTTTTCCAAAACGAAAAGTCGTTTGCGATATATTAAATCGAGGTCTCTCATGTTTATGCTAACTTTTAGCCCACAGCTAGCAAGAGGCGCTCATTTTACTCTTTCATAATTTAAAATAACGTCTTGAGTAACAGGTTTCACTTGAAACTACACCTCTTTTTGTGAACACCATACCTACCATGCTTAAAACGTGGTTTGGATGGATTTTGTCAAGGTTTTGCCGATCGGCGTCGTGTTTTCTTCGGTGTTGCTTGGGGTAGTTGACCTCTGAACCGGAACTACAAAGGAGGGGATGGGGGTCGACACATTTCGGGTTTTTCGATTTCGGAAATGTGTTGTGAAATAAAATTCAGGTTTCATTTTAACATTACATTTTTTTTATGAGTGCATTGACATCGATTAATATTCAATCGACCCTCTACAATTTATACAATTGTAATTTATATCACAATGTAAAATAATATACAATGTAAATATAATAAGAATACATTTTTGTTTTTATAGATATACTTAATATATTTTAATGATATGAGAAAACCTCACGTTTAGCAATAAAATAAAAAAATGATTCCGTTTGTAGGCGGAAAGAAACCCGGAAGTCAAAAGCGAGGGAAGCAGATTTCGACAGCACATTCCGGAAGTAGGCTCGAAGAACAGGAAGAACAAAGAAGGGAAAGTACTCCGGTACACAGCCCATAATCAACACACTCGGTTTATCCACGACGCCCCGATTCTTTCTTCGCCGTTTATTGGCGGTAAGTTGGACTTATTTGAAGACTCCTCGTGGGCACTGATATTCTCTCTAAGACGTGATATGTGTAAAATGTTCGAGGGTAGTCGCTGCTTCTTCTTGTGCCGCTATGTCATTGTTGCTAACTAGCTAGCATAAGCGGCTTGACTAAATGATAGCATAACACAGCAGGTGTTTACAGACATACAAACATGTTCAATAGAGCCACACATCTAATATCCGATCGGCTTATTTTCATTAGGTTCACCCGCTGGTGCCCCGCTCCCCCCGAAGTGTTTGATAGCCAGTCGTAAGGCACACATAGATCAATCACTCGCCCTCACAAAAATCCATTGCCAATGTTTCAAATTAAATATTGATTCATACTTTTCTTCTCCTTACTCGATTTTCATTAGGCGTCGTGTTTTCATTAAAATAGCACTGTACGGTGTCAAAAATAAAATAAAGCAACTCGTGATAATTAGTGTTACAGTGAAATACAGTGGCTTACAAACTTAATTGGTTTCAGGACGGTGTGTAAAGCGAAAAGTGTGTATCCCAAAAATAATTTCCCATAGGAAACCATTAAAATGAGAATAATTTCTCCACTGTGAGACTAATAATGACAAATCCAATCCAATAATCCATTCCCAAGTCCCAATCAAACAATTTTCTACTTTCTAATTTTCTAAGCCTTAAAACTACACAAAATATACCTTATTTTATCTATAATAAATGTGCCATGGTATTACAATTAAAGAAATAAACTGTACTGTATAATAAAGTCATTTTATTGACCTTTGTGATGGTCGTTGATGGAATGCAGTGGCCTGTTTCATCAGCATTAAACACTTGATGAGGAACGTAACCTTCTTTCAGGAGGAATTTGGATATTCCTCATTGAGGAATGATCCCTTGTAGGTGCTTTCTCTGTGATAATTTTGTCTAGTTCCTCATCAATTGTGTTCTGTTTAGCCGGGTTGATAGGTTGTTTGTGGCTTTGACTGCGTTCTTCTCAAAATATCGTTATTTAGCCATCTTAACATGGCCCAAATACTTCCTCCAGTCACTTCTTCATTCTCTCCTCTATTGAATGACCGTGTTGCATGTTTAATCATCAATAAAAGTGTCGTCGCCGGTCAGTGTTGACACAATCTCGCGCCTGTTTGTCTCCCATCAGGGATTTCGCTGAATCGCCGCGCTTGTGAGTACCGGCATCAGCACGTCGCGACATGGCCAACGAGACGCAAGATGTGGAAAACAACACGGTGAGTTCCAAAACGGACGCAAAAGGATTGAGTCATAACCAACGTATGTGTCTGTGTTTGCGTGCCTTTGGAATATAAAGGCGTGGCTCTGCATGTACAGCCAAAGTCCACTTTATCACCGCAATTCTGGTAGTCGTCTTCGATATCTCATTTGTTGACATGCTCCCACGCTTGCAAACACACTCTGAACATCCACGCTCGCTTTGTGCGTTTATATATCGGTAGCGTCTAGTTTGGACACGTCTCAGTTAAACGTTTTGTCACTTGTAGCACCTCCCATCTCACCGCGGTGAACAATTTGGGTTCATGAAAGGGCAAAATTAATCAATACTAATAAATAAATAAATAAAACTTGCGGGAAAACTATTTTTATTTATTTATTTATTTATGTATTTATGTTTTTATTTAATTATGTATGTATTTATGTATGTATTTATGTATTTAAGTAAATAAATACGTTTGTTATTTATTTATTTACATTCATGAAATGGCAAAATTAACCAATACTAATAAATAAATATGTAAATAAATAAATAAATTACAAACGTATTTATTCATTTAAATAAATACATAAATAAATACACAAATAAATACACAAGTAAATACATAAAAACATAAATAATTAAATAAATAAATAAATAAAATAAATACAATTGTCCCAAAAGTTTTATTTATTTATTTATTTATTTATTTATTTATGTATTTATGTTTTTATTTAATTATGTATGTATTTATGTATTTAAATAAATAAATACGTTTGTAATTTATTTATTTATTTACATTCATGAAATGGCAAAATTAATCAATACTAATAAATAAATATGTAAATAAATAAATTACAAACGTATTTATTTATTTAAATAAATACATAAATAAATACACAAATAAATACACAAGTAAATACATAAAAACATAAATACATAAATAAATAAATACAATTTTCCCAAAAGTTTCATTTATCTATTTATTTATTTATTTATCTAGATATTCATATATTTATTTATTTAACTCATTCACTGCCGTTCACACATTTATTCGGGAATTGAAAATATGAGGTAGAGCGCCGTTCCCGAGTTTTTTTTTTTTTCATGCTTGGGTGCTGATAAAGCGCTGGCCGTGCCCTCTGGCAAGGTTTTTTTTTCCTTTTCCATAAGGGGGCAGCATTTCCCTTTTTTTTCTCCCCATGTTAGCACTTTGTTCCAGCTTCAGCTGTTGTTAAAGCGCTATATAAACCAATATGTACGCATTGCATTGTTTTTTGGACAGCCGCCCTCATTTCAAGCTCAGATAACCCCAGATCCATACAATTTAGGAATTGACACTTTTTTTTCTGATGAAAAATAGAGTGTGTACGGTTTCTAACGCTGGATCGAATATTTATGTAGTCCTAAAACTCGAGTTAGCTAGTTATATAGCAAATAGATAGCTAGCCAGGTAGCCAGCTAGGCAAATGTTGCGACAGATTAAATGATAAATATGCAAAAATTTACTGATTATACTCTGATCTTTATCATGAGCTGTCGGACGTGGATTTATGCCATCTTGTCGTTTCAGGATGCCAACGGTGACACCGAGCAGCACCAAGGAGGCGACACCGTCCGATTTCGGTCCACGGGGGCCCCAGAAGGGGGCTCCGTGACTCCGGAGCAGAACGGCCTGCCGCCGTCCGCCGGACCCCCCCGCGTGACGGAGGCCGACGAGGAAGACGATGAGGAGTTGACGCTCAAGTACGGCGCCAAACACGTCATCATGCTCTTCGTGCCCGTGACCCTGTGCATGGTGGTCGTCGTGGCGACCATCAAGTCGGTCAGCTTCTACACGCAGAACGACGGACAGAGGCTGTGAGTGGACAAAACTGAAGGTGGCCACTGGGTGGCGCCATTGCACCGTTTCGTGTTCTTTTCAGCTCTTGAACTTTTTTGTTCATGGGATTTTTTTAATAATAATCATAATAATCATCATAATAATAATAATAATACACGTAATAAATTTTATTTTAAGCTCTCGGGGAGACTTTATAGTCACAGACAAGCATAGATACACTAATAAATAAAATACAATTAGAATTACAAATAGAATACAATCAATAAAATACAATTATAAATAGAAACAAGAGAGAGCTACACAGAAAATGCAATATTAAATAAGAGTTACCATGTGTACCAGTTCATATCACAAAAATGATAAAACTGTCCATTTTCAAAAAAGAAATCAGAAATAATTGAAAAAAACCAGAAAAATTAGTGTTTTGAGTTTATTGAAAGATGATCTTTTCAAGAGCAAAATACATATTTTTCCAGAACCAAACCTGGTCATCTTATGACACTTTAATTAGTAATTTAATTTCATTATGAAGTATAAAATTCAAAATCTATATAAGGGAATAAAGTCAAATATTCATGTAATATCAAGCCCCGTTATTCTGGAAATTATTCGCCATAAAAGTGTCCTTGAATGTTTTGAAATGTGCTTATAAATCAAATGAAATAGTATTATTATTTTTATTGTTGTTATTATTATTATAAAAAAAACGTAAAATATTCATTTCGTTCTCAAATTAATGTTTTTATTTTAATGCTGCTTTAGTTCTGGAAAAAAAGTGCCTTTATTCCCCTTACAAATATGATCCAAATAAAAACTGACTTTATTCCTAAAAAAACTGATGGGCCTACAAAGAAAATTACTTATAATAATTTAATAATACAATAATAATAATACAATACATATTAATTCATACAGATAATATGAGTCTTTTATTTTCCGTGAAGAGGAGAAAAAAATGTTTTTACTCTCAAAGAAAATCTATTCATGTTCAAATACATCTATTTGTCCAAAATAAGAAATGTACTCCTGGAATACCACACCCTCAGTTCACCCAAAAATAGAACTTTATTATCCTTTTAATATTATAAAATATTATACATATTCACTTGATTTGTCACAATAGTATCAGACCTTTAAATAGGCCGTAATATCAATTAAAAAAAAAAGAGCAATAGATTCCTATGTTAGTTTTATTTTCATGGCAATGGCTGCATTTACTTTTTTTTTTTTTTTTTTTCAAGAATGATTCCCTTATTTCAGAATCAGAAATTGTTTTTATATTATATATTTGATATTATATAAAACTATTAAAAGGCTTTCTGATTCCTTTTGCACTGACGTCATCTCCCGCTATCCTCCATCTTCTGGCCGCCATGTGACCTCTCTTGTTTACCCGTCAGGATCTACACGCCGTTCCCGGAGGATACGGACACGGTGGGCCAACGGGCGTTGAACTCCATCCTCAACGCCACCATCATGATCACCGTCATCATCGTCATGACGCTGGTGCTGGTATTGCTCTACAAGTACCGCTGCTACAGGGTGCGTGAAAATTTATTTATTCACAAATTAATATATTTGTTTATTTATGTAGCTTTTTATTTGTTGATGTTTTTGTTTATTTATTGTTTGTTTATGTAGTTATTTAGTATTTATTCGTGTATGCAATTCTTTCTTGTTTATGTAGTTATTTAGTGGTTATTTTTATTTATTTATTTATTCATTCATGCATTTATTTATCCATTCATTCATTTATTTATCTATGCATTCATTTATTTATTTATCTATTTGTTTGTGTCTTTGTTTATTTAGCTCTTGTTTATGTAGTTCTTTAGTATTTATTTATTCGTGTTTTTTTTAGTGTTTGTTTATATAGTTATTTCGTGTTTATTTATTTAGTGTTTATTTATCTATATTTATTTATTAATCTATTTATTCATCTATTTGTATTTTTGTTTGTTTATTGTGTGTTTATGTAGTTATTTAGGGTTATTTATTTATTTGTGTTTTTGTTTATTTAGTGTTCATTTATGTAGTTATTTTTGTGTTTATTTATCTATATTAATTTATTAATTTATCTATTTATTTGTTTTTGTTTATTTGTTTATTTACTGTTTGTTTATTTGTGTTTTTTTGTGTATTTAGTGCTTATTTAGTGTTTGATTACCGGTATGGAGTTATTTAGTGTTTATTTATTTACTGTTTATTTATCTATATTTACTTATTTATTTTTATTATTATTTATTTATTTGTGTTTTTGTTTATTTAGTGTCCATTTAGTGTTTGTTTATGTAGTTATTTAGTATTTATTCGTGTATGCAATTCTTTCTTGTTTATGTAGTTATTTAGTGGCTATTTATTTTTATTTAATTATTTATTTATTCATTCATTCATTTATTTATTCATTCATTTATTTATTTATCTATTTGTTTGTTTATTTAGCTCTTGTTTATGTAGTTTTTTAGTGTTTATTTAGTGTTTATTTATATAGTTATTTTGTGTTTATTTATTTAGTGTTTATTTATCTATATTTATTTATTAATCTATTAATTCATCTATTTGTATTTTTGTTTGTTTATTGTGTGTTTATGTAGTTATTTAGGGTTATTTATTTATTTGTGTTTTTGTTTATTTAGTGTTCATTTAGTGTTTGTTTATGTAGTTATTTTTGTGTTTATTTATCTATATTAATTAATTTATTTATCTATTTATTTGTTTTTGTTTATTTGTTGTTTTTGTGTATTTAGTGCTTATTTAGTGTTTGATTACCGGTATGGAGTTATTTAGTGTTTATTTATTTACAGTTTATTTATCTATATTTACTTATTTATTTTTATTATTATTTATTTATTTGTTTTTGTTTATTTAGTGTTCATTTAGTGTTTGTTTATGTAGTTATTTTTGTGTTTATTTATCTATATTAATTTATTTATTTGTTTTTGTTTATTTGTTTATTTACTGTTTGTTTATTTGTTGTTTTTGTGCATTTAGTGCTTATTTAGTGTTTGATTACCGGTATGGAGTTATTTAGTGTTTATTTATTTACTGTTTATCTATATTTACTTATTTATTTTTATTATTTATTTATTTGTGTTTTTGTTTTAGTGTTCATTTAGTGTTTGTTTATGTAGTTATTTTTGTGTTTATTTATCTATATTAATTTATCTATTTATTTGTTTTTGTTTATTTGTTGTTTTTGTGTATTTAGTGCTTATTTAGTGTTTGATTACCGGTATGGAGTTATTTAGTGTTTATTTATTTACTGTTTATTTATCTATATTTACTTATTTATTTTTATTATTTATTTATTTGTATTTTTGTTTATTTAGTGTTCATTTAGTGTTTGTTTATGTAGTTATTTTTTGTGTTTATTTATCTATATTAATTAATTTATTTATCTATTTATTTGTCTTTGTTTATTTGTTGTTTTTGTGTATTTAGTGCTTATTTAGTGTTTGATTACCGGTATGGAGTTATTTAGTGTTTATTTATTTACTGTTTATTTATCTATATTTACTTATTTATTTTTATTATTTATTTATTTATTTGTGTTTTTGGTCATTTAGTGTTCATTTAGTGTTTGTTTATGTAGTTATTTTTGTGTTTATTTATCTATATTAATTAATTTATTTATCTATTTATTTGTCTTTGTTTATTTGTTTATTTACTGTTTGTTTATTTGTTGTTTTTGTGTATTTAGTGCTTATTTAGTGTTTGATTACCGGTATGGAGTTATTTAGTGTTTATTTATTTACTGTTTATTTATCTATATTTACTTATTTATTTTTATTATTTATTTATTTGTGTTTTTGTTCATTTAGTGTTTATGTAGTTATTTTGTGTTATTTTATTATTAGTTATTTATTTATCTATTTTTTTGTTTATTTACTGTTTGTGTATGTAGCTATTTAGGATTTATTTGTGTTTTTGTGTATTTAGTTATTCTTTATTTAGTGTTTGTTTACTGGTATGTAGTTATTTAGTGTTTATTTATTTACTGTTTATCTATATTTATGTATTTATCTATTTGTTTGTATTTTTGTTTATTTCGTGTTTATGTAGTTATTTAGGGTTTATATATTCGTGTTTTTGTTCATTTAGTGTTTTTTTTAATGTATTTATTTAGTGTTTATGTATTTATTTCTTTGTTTGTTTATTTGTGTGGAAGTTCAAATAGGCCTTTTTTCTTCAAAAAGTTGACTTTCCTCACAAAAAAAAAAAAAGATTGTAACTTGTGACTTTTTCCCGCCGCCCAAACGTGCAACTTTTCTATTTTAATCATTTTTTTTTCTTGTAATGTTTTTGTATTTATTTACTTTAAGGTGATCCAAGGCTGGCTCTTTATCTCCTCCTTGCTACTCCTCTTCTTCTTCTCCTTCATCTACCTCAAGTAAGCTCCCGTTGTCCCCCGTATCTCAACCCCAACTCCCCCATTTTATCTCCCATCTTTCCCTCCCTCCGCCAGGGAGGTGTTCAAAACCTACAACGTGGCCATGGACTACATGACGCTGGCGATCATCGTGTGGAATTTTGGCGTGGTGGGCATGATGTGCATCCACTGGAAGGGGCCGCTGCGCCTTCAGCAGGCCTACCTCATCATGATCAGTGCTCTCATGGCGCTGGTTTTCATCAAGTACCTGCCCGAATGGACCGCCTGGCTCATACTCGCCGTCATATCCGTCTACGGTGAGATTGAGCCGCCTCAGGGGTCGACCCCCCACCTGTCATCCCCTCCTCATCTCATGTTGGTATCCGTCTTCAGATCTATTGGCAGTCCTGTGTCCAAAAGGCCCTCTGAGGATCTTGGTGGAGACGGCTCAGGAGAGGAACGAGCCCATTTTTCCTGCCCTCATCTATTCATGTATGGCCATTTTTGACATCTGCACGACATGACACTAGAGCTGTAAAAAATAGTAATCTAAAAAAAAATAGTCTATTTTTATTAACTCATTCACTGCCAGACGATGTGCAAAAATGTGTCCACTGCAGTGCCAGGGTTTTTGTCATGTTCACTCAAATTGCAGGACCCACAGAATGTTGAATTTTAGGACTACATAAACATTGAATTCAGCGTAAGAAGCCTTAGATGTCAGAGAAAGAGTTAATTCCTAACTTATATGGGTCTGGAGTTATATGAGCTTGAAATGGGGGCAGGTGTATTTTGTACAAAAAGAGTTAATTCCTAAATTATATGGGTCTGGAGTTATATGAGCTTGAAATGGGGGCAGGTGTATTTTGTACCAAAAGAGTTAAATCCAAGGTTATATGGGTCTGGAGTTATATGAGCTTGAAATGGGGGCAGGTGTATTTTGTACCAAAAGAGTTAAATCCAAGGTTATATGGGTCTGGAGTTATATGAGCTTGAAATGGAGGCAGGTGTATTTTATGCCAAAAGTGTTAATTACTAAGTTATATGGGTATGGAGTTATATGAGCTTGAAATGGAGGCAGGTGTATTTTATGCCAAAAGTGTTAATTACTAAGTTATATGGGTATGGAGTTATATGAGCTTGAAATGGGGGCAGGTGTATTTTGTACCAAAAGAGTTAATTCAAAGTTATATGAGTCTGGAGTTATATGAGCTTGAAATGGGGGCAGGTGTATTTTATGCCAAAAGTGTTAATTACTAAGTTATATGGGTATGGAGTTATATGAGCTTGAAATGGGGGCAGGTGTATTTTGTACCAAAAGAGTTAATCCCTAAATTATATGGGCCTGGAGTTTTATGAGCTTGAAATGGAGGCAGGTGTATTTTATGCCAAAAGTGTTCATTACTAAGTTATATGGGTATGGAGTTATATGAGCTTGAAATGGAGGCAGGTGTATTTTATGCCAAAAGTGTTAATTACTAAGTTATATGGGTATGGAGTTATATGAGCTTGAAATGGGGGCAGGTGTATTTTGTACCAAAAGAGTTAATTCAAAGTTATATGAGTCTGGAGTTATATGAGCTTGAAATGGGGGCAGGTGTATTTTATGCCAAAAGTGTTAATTACTAAGTTATATGGGTATGGAGTTATATGAGCTTGAAATGGGGGCAGGTGTATTTTGTACCAAAAGAGTTAATTCAAAGTTATATGAGTCTGGAGTTATATGAGCTTGAAATGGGGGCAGGTGTATTTTATGCCAAAAGTGTTAATTACTAAGTTATATGGGTATGGAGTTATATGAGCTTGAAATGGGGGCAGGTGTATTTTGTACCAAAAGAGTTAATCCCTAAATTATATGGGCCTGGAGTTTTATGAGCTTGAAATGGAGGCAGGTGTATTTTATGCCAAAAGTGTTCATTACTAAGTTATATGGGTATGGAGTTATATGATCTTGAAATGGAGGCAGGTGTATTTTATGCCAAAAGTGTTAATTACTAAGTTATATGGGTATGGAGTTATATGAGCTTGAAATGGGGGCAGGTGTATTTTGTACCAAAAGAGTTAATTCAAAGTTATATGAGTCTGGAGTTATATGAGCTTGAAATGGGGGCAGGTGTATTTTATGCCAAAAGTGTTAATTACTAAGTTATATGGGTATGGAGTTATATGAGCTTGAAATGGGGGCAGGTGTATTTTGTACCAAAAGAGTTAATCCCTAAATTATATGGGCCTGGAGTTTTATGAGCTTGAAATGGAGGCAGGTGTATTTTATGCCAAAAGTGTTCATTACTAAGTTATATGGGTATGGAGTTATATGAGCTTGAAATGGG
The DNA here is from genome assembly GCF_051943395.1 of Hippocampus bargibanti. Lineage (NCBI taxonomy): Eukaryota > Metazoa > Chordata > Actinopteri > Syngnathiformes > Syngnathidae > Hippocampus > Hippocampus bargibanti. Next base: position 3,400,526 of record NC_142742.1, on the reverse strand, counting down.
GGCAGGTGTATTTTGTACCAAATGAGTTAATCCCTAAATTATATGGGTCTGGAGTTTTATGAGCTTGAAATGGGGGCAGGTGTATTTACGGTCACAGGATTTTTTTATTTTTTTTTTTTTGTGCGGGTGAGCAGCGTCAGCCAGTCGCGCCAGCGTTCACTACGCGGAAGTAACACAGCAGCAAAGTTATGAATGGAAAAGGAAAGAAAGAAGTAGAAAAACAAAATACAAGAGCTGCTGGAAAGGAAACCACTCCCTCCCGGAGAAAATTGAAGACTTCTTCTGGTGTATCTTATTATGAAAATACGGTAGAGGTCCTTTTGGATATGTGGGTTTGTTTTTAGAACATTTCGGGAATCTTGATAACACGCATGCGGCCGTGGCTTGGGTGGGGGAGGGTGCATATTTTGCATGTATTTGGCATGTCAACCTAGATTACAAGCGTGGCTACATTCTTTCCCGTAGCCACCGTGGCTAACCACGTTGGCGCCTTTATAGAAATAACGCAAGAAGCCTGTGAACTTTTTTTTCCTCCTCTCGCAGCGACCATGGTGTGGCTCGTCAACATGGCCGACGCCGACTCGACGTTTAAAAGGAGCTCGAACGATGCCACGTCGCCTCCGCCCGAGCGTCAACAAGGTGAGCATTCATTAGCATGTGTGATTTAAAGCAACATGCTAATGGCTCGCCGTGTCCAGCGATGGCGTCCTCGGCGTCGCCGTCCAGTCCGTCGGGGGACAACGGGGGTTTCACGCCGTCCTGGGTGAGCCACCAGGAACACCAACTGGGTCACATTCAGTCCACCGAGGACTCTCGGCGGGAGATCCAGCAGATGCCTTCGGACAGGCCGCCTGTTGACGATGACGACGAGGAGCGTGAGTCCTAAATTTTTTTGGGGGGGCCTTTTAGAACATCGTCATGTGACGAGAACCTCCTTCGCGTATCTTCTTTTCAAGTGAAACGCTAAAGTCATGTCGAAAGTTTCCGATTTGAGCTCTAAATTCGTGTGTGGCTACTTTGTGATCGCCGATGAATGTTGGGAATATTTATATTTTATTATATTTATTTAACTTTATTTAAATTTTTACATTTAAAAAAAAAAAATAAAAAAAAAAATTACATTTATTTAAATTTAATTAATTTATTTATTATATTTATTTATTTATTATATTTATCTATTTAATTATATTTATTATATTTTATAATATTTATATAACACATGCCATAACATTCTGGAGAATATGACTATGTATTTTCTGGGCTACAAGCCGCTTCGGAGTACAGACGCTGCCCTACTTACGAACATTTGAGTTACGAACAACAGTAGTTACCAACATTTTTGTAGTATTCTCTCCAGTTCTACATGTACGTGTCTTTAGAGAGAGTATATTTTATTGAACGTTCCAGTACGAACCAATCCAGGTAACTTATACAGGCCTTAAACTTACTTGTATAAATAAACATTTGTAAAGTGAGGAGGGTTTGTACAGGTTACTTCTACAAGCCTTAAACATACTTATATAAACATTAAACATACTTAACGCGCTTAAAATGTAATGTATTATTATTATTATTGTGATTATTATTAGTATGATGATTATTATTATGATTATTATTATTATTATTATTATTATTATTAGTATTAGTATTAGTAGTATTATTAGTATTGGTATTATTAGTATTATTAGTAGTATTAGTATTGGTAGTATTGGTATTAGTATTATTAGTATTAGCATTATTAATATTATTAGTATTAGTATTATTATTGTTGTTGTTATTATTATTGTTGTTGTTATTGTTATTATTATTATTATTATTATTATTATTATTATTATTATTATTATTATTATTATTATTGTGATTATTATTAGTATGATTATTATTAGGATTATTATTATGATTATTATTAGTAGTAGTATTTGTATTAGTATTTGTATTAGTATTAGTAGTATTATTAGTATTGGTATTATTAGTATTAGTATTGGTAGCATTGGTATTAGTATTATTAGTATTTGCATTATTAGTATTAGTATTATTAGTATTAGTATTATTATTGTTGTTGTTATTATTATTGTTGTTGTTATTGTTATTATTATTATTATTATTATTGTGATTATTATTAGTATGATTATTATTAGGATTATTATTATTATGATTATTATTAGTAGTAGTATTTGTATTAGTATTTGTATTAGTATTAGTAGTAATATTAGTATTGGTATTATTGGTATTATTAGTATTATTAGTATTAGTATTGGTATTAGTATTATTAGTATTTGCATTATTAGTATTAGCATTATTAGTATTATTAGTATTAGTATTATTATTGTTGTTGTTATTATTATTGTTGTTGTTATTGTTGTTATTGTTATTATTATTATTATTATCATTATTATTGTGATTATTATTAGTATGATTATTAGGATTATTATTATTATGATTATTATTAGTAGTATTTGTATTAGTATTAGTAGTATTAGTAGTATTGGTATTATTGGTATTATTAGTATTAGTATTGGTAGTAGTATTATTAGTATTAGCATTATTAGTATTATTATTGTTGTTATTATTGTTGTTGTTATTGTTATTATTATTGTTGTTATTATTATTATTATTATTATTATTATTATTATTATTATTATTATTATTATTATCATTATTATAAGCCTTAAACAGACATTCCATTCAAAATATAGCACTGAAACAGTAGTTTTAAGGCTTAGAAAATTAGAAAGTAGAAAATTATGTTTTATGGGGACCTGGGAACGGATTATTCTCATTTTAATGGTTTCCTATGGGAAATGAATTTTTGGGATACACACTTTTCGCCTTACACACTCTGTCTGGGAGCAAATTAAGTTCGTAAACCAAGGTATGACTGTAATTCCCAAGTTATGTGGATCTGGAGTTATATGAGCTTGAAATGGGGGCGGATGTCCAAAATACGATACGAAACATTGATTTATGTAGCGAGGAGCTTGTTGGCTAGCGTAGCACGCAGGAAGCGGCACGCCGTGGTCACATTGCGCTCCCCCACCACCGTTGTATCCCTCAGGGGGTGTCAAGCTGGGCCTGGGAGACTTCATTTTCTACAGCATGCTAGTGGGAAAAGCCTCGGCCGCCGCTAGCGGCGACTGGAACACCACGTTGGCCTGCTTTGTCGCCATCCTCATCGTGAGTCGCCGCAAAAGCCGCGCTCCACCCCCGGCGGCGCCGTCGTAAATTAGCCGCCTCGCTCGCCCTGTCGGATTGACGTAACATCCCCCCCCCCCCTCGTCCTTTCTCCCTCTCCCACACACACGTTTCTCCTTTTGGTGTGGCTTGTGGCTTTATCCACTCGCAGGGTTTGTGTCTGACGTTGCTGCTGCTGGCCATCTTCAAAAAGGCGCTGCCGGCGTTGCCCATCTCCATTTTCTTCGGATTGGTTTTCTACTTTGCCACCGACAACCTGGTGCGCCCTTTCATGGACGAGCTAGCGCTTCACCAGTTCTATATTTAGCAGGAACTTTGTTTTTTTTTCCTCCCTGAGATCAAACTCCCCTGTGACAGGATGAGATCACCCCTTTTGTTTCCACCTCAGAGGATGAGTTCCTTTCTCTCTCTTTTTTTTTTATTTTTATTTTTAATTCCAACTCCTGTCTCAGGCTCAGCATCGCAAAACTGTGAATTCCCAGTATTTCCTTTTTTTTTTTTTTTTTTTTTTTTAAAGTTATGTCAAGACAGGGGCAGGACAGGTGCCTTGCTCAGGGACACCGATAGGGAAGGCATTTTTTTGACGCCATATCTGCCAAGATGGCCGCCTTTGCTCCCGCCTAACAACACCAGGATGTTCGAAAGACGAACCCTATGATCCCCTTTTTGTCACCCCACTTCTTATGAAAGGCTGGAAGAAAAAAAAATGGTCGCTTTCTAGTATCGGATGTCATCCAATGCTAGCAAAAGGGAGGACAATTTCACTTTCTGATAAAAGCTGACATTTTGGCCATTTTTTTTTTTATACCTTCACCCATTTCGCTAGCTAAATAGATTAAAGGACAACTGATAAGTTGCATCCATAATTTGTAAAATCACTTCAAATCACTTCTACTGAGCGCATTTGACAAAGATTCCACAGCATATAGCTATATTTTACCTTTTAAGACTCGTGCTGAATATTCAGGAAGTCTTGTTTTTTGAGTTGGTGACGAGTCCGTACGTGACGTCACTAAAGGAACGCCACTGACCGAGAAAGCGACACACAATGCATTTTGGGTATTTTTTTTTTTTTGTCCGTAAACACAGTGTTGATCACGAAATTAGAAAGAAAACTACATCAATAAAGCGATGGTGAATCGTTATGTGTCGCAGCCAATTGCGGTAACACGCATAAAGAAGGTGTAAGTTGACACAAATTCCCAGCGGACAAATCAGCCCATTTTCAACGGAGCTTGTGCGCCATCTTGTGCATTTTCTGGGCGCTACATTGGAATCCAGATGGCTCGAATAGATACGGAAGGACTTCTTTTATCGATTACAAACATTTATGCTTTCCTCTTCGGAACTATTTGAATCATATTCACAACTGGATGAGTAACAAGCAAGCATCTTCTCTGAATCTGAACCCTCTGAAGCCATTGTTTTGATTCTGGAGCAAGGCAGATTGTGAAGGCGTATCCTGGGGTGACATCACCAACAAGGGGGCGGGACTTTCTGAATCTGCCCAGTTCCGGGCTCATTTTGTGGCAGTTTTGGGACACTTTAAGTCATTTTTAATTGGTGTTTTGCATTCTACTAAAAATATCAGCCTGCGTGTTTTGGGTATTTTAGATGCTATAAAACGTTTTTCTGATGTCAATTAAGAAACAAAAAAAAATGGTGTTGGTTGTCCTTTAAGAGGAACAAAATCAACCCTGAACTGCCATTGTACAGTTTGTCGCTGTCCCACACACACACACACACACACGTGTTTCACGTCCGTTCCTCCCCAAAGCCAAAAACACTGTAGAACGGGTGTACCGCAAAGTCGGGGGCATGTTAAAAGTCCCCCCCACCCCCACATCCTGTGGAAGCCATTGCTTCATCCGCTTATGTCGCCGCTTAGTTGGGCGCAAAAAAGAAAACAGCGTCGAGGTCCCAGCAGCGGGTGTAGATGGCGAGGGAATTTCTGCGTCAAAGGGGAATAGTCATGTCAAATTTGATTGGTTGAATTTTCCGCAGCTTTTCTGTGTTTGTTTAAAGGACAACCGACACCATTTTTTTTTGTTTCCTAACTAAATATCAGGAAAACGTTTTATATCATCTAAAATACCCAAAACACGCAGTCTGATATTTTTAGTCAAATGCAAAACACCAAGAAAAATGACTTAAAGTGTCCCAAAACTGCCACAAAATGAGCTCGGAACTGGGCAGATTCAGAAAGTCCCGCCCCCTTGTTGGTGATGTCACCCCAGGATGCGCCTTCACAAACTGCCTTGCTCCAGAATCAAAACAATGGCTTCAGAGAGTTCAGATTCGGAGAAGATGCTTTCTTGTTACTCATACAGTTATGAATATGATTCAAATAGTTCTGAAGAGGAAAGCATACACGTTTGCAATCGATTAAAGAAGTCCTTCCGTATCAATTCGAGCTGTCTGGACTCCAATGTAGCGTCCTGGAAAATGCACAAGATGGCGCCCAAGCTCCGTTGGAAATGGGCTGATTTGTCTGCTGGGAATTTGTATCAACTAGTATCAAATAGTAAGTAGTCTTGGTGCAACACACGAGTCACCATCGCGTTATTTATGTCGTTTTCCTTCTAATTTCGCCATTAACACGGATCAACACAAAGTTTTCAGACTAAATAAAGTACCCAAAATGCATTGTGTGACGCTTTCTCGGTCAGGGGTGTTCCTTCCGTGACGTCAGGAATCATCACCAACTCAAAAACAAGACTTTCTGAATATTCAGCGTGAGTCTTAAAACGTCAAATGTAGCTATATGCCGTGGAATCTTTGTAAAATACGCTCAGTAGAAGTCATTTTACAAATTATGGACGCAACTTGTCCGGAGGCGTCGGTTGTCCTTTAAATGAAAATGGAACCGAGTTTGGGAGGGTAAAAATATGTTCTATAAAAAAATAATACAGGAAGATGCGTAGCCATGAAAATTGCAATTGTGGCTTTGATATGATTAAAAAGCTATTTATTTCAAATTACAACCACACATGATTCAGTTTCTGGAAGACCATTCACCAGAGTTTCAGCTCTTTCTGTCAATTTTTAGTCCATTTATGACTTTCCCAAAATATGTTCCAAATGTCCACCATTTTGTTACAAGCAAACCTGTACTCACTCGTCTGACAAAGTTGTCAATCACTTTTAAACACTCCTCTTTCTGGAGGGTGACCCCAAAATGACGCGTCCTACTGATTTCCCTCACTGCAGCAATGTTTTCTCCGGAAATGGTGGACATTTGGAACACATCTTGGGAAAGCCATAAATTGAGTAAACATTGACAGAAATAGCTGAAACTCTGGTGAATGGTCTTCCATAAAACGAATAATGCGTGTTTATAATTTGAAATAAATAGCTTTTTAATCTAAGCCACAATTGCAATTTTCATGGGTATGCATCTTTTTGGGTCACTCTGTAAAATCAATGTGCGGCAAATTGAAGAGGATTTTGAAGTAAAAAGCCTGACGGCTGGCTGAGAAAATGCATTTTTATTTAAAATTCATATTTTTTTTTTGTTTGTGTCAGTCAGTCAATCAAAATCATTGTGTGGAAGCATCTCACAGTCACTATTTGCGTTGGCATGGACAGGTTGCCCTTACGCACTACATCACACACTCAGACCAAGTGAGCTGAAAGATTTGAACAGAGTGAATATGAATCATAATAATAACCAGCGATGATGAGTACGACATCCAAGTCCTCTTTCTTTTTCCTCAAACGCATTATTATTATTTTTGGGACAGACATTTTGGGTTGAAATTGCTTTCGTTTATGTTCTTTAACATCTTTTTGCAAGTTTTTTTTTAATAAACACACAAAAGAAATGGATGTGGGTCTTTGTTTTCCCCTTCCATCCATTATAATACTTAGAATACATTTCACAGCAGCAACAACAAAATACAGGAGCTGCTGTAAAGGCAGCCATTCTCGCTGCGCCATCTTGAAGTCAAAACAACAACAACAAAAAACAAAATAGCAAATAATGTGACAACACAAAGACATTCAATCTTAAGCACTTTCTGCACCGTCTTTGCTGCATGAAGCACTTCTAGATGAAAGAATAGAGGATAAAAGCCTCATTTTCACCAGTGGATCAGGGACGTCATGGTGAAATGTGCACGTCTGCTACAAGCTAAGTTTTGAAAGTCAAACACGAAGCTGTAGCATCCATTGACGAAAAGAGAATGTCTCACACCTCCTGTCCCACGTCAATCCGCTTCAATTCCAAGCTGCGACAGTTTTATTTCGCGATTTGTGAAATATTTTCATGGAGGACTTTTGTAATGCAACCTATCAAGTTTTGTACAAATCTCAATTAACAGTATTTTTCAAATGCTTTAAAATGGTTAATTTTCAGACATTTATGACGATGTTTTTGAAGCATCAATTTTCATGACTTTTTAAAAACCACTTAAAGCTCTAAGCGTTTTCAAACCCTTTTTTGAAGCCATTTTGCATCTTTTATGTCCATTTATGTTAAATCCCAATTTTACAAGTTATCTTTGTCCATTTTGGGGGACTTTTAACGGCATTTTACGTGAAATATGTTCCATTGCTATCTATTACCTATCTGGCTGGGTAGCTAGCTATCTCACTGGCTATCTATTTGCTGTCTATCAGCTATCTGGCTGGCTAGGTAGCTCTCTAGCTGGCTATCTATTAGTTATATGGCTAGCTAGCTGTCGAGCTGGCTCTCTATTAGCTAGCTTGCTTTCTATCTATTTGAGTGACTTCCAGGTTGAGTGAACGTTAACGCGTGTGGCTGCCGCTGCTCACCCAAAGAAAAACTTATCCTGTGACTGTAAAGTGACCTTGAGAGTTTTGAAACGCGCTTAGGAATTAAATTTATTATTATTATTATTAGTAGTAGTAGTAGTAGTAGTATTCTTAGTATTATTAGTATTATTAGAGCGAGTTTCTTGTTCTGTAGCCACAAAGGGACACAAGTCTTCTTGTGCCGGTCCCAAGCCCGGATAAATACAGAGGGTTGTGTCATCCGACGCAAAAGCTTGGCCAAAACAAACATGCGGATCAAACCTCTAAAGATGGAGGACACAGATTTACTGTGGCAACAACCCCTTGAAAGGAAAACAAGAAGTATTATTAGCATTATTAGCATTATTTCATGAGCCTTGGCGTCAAGGGGATAACTCCCAAGCGCCATCTCCAGACTTCGCCGTTCCCCAGGATAGATCCACTAATGAGATTAGCGTGTTGGAAAGCACGAAGGAGGATATTAGGTGAGAATAATCACCTGCACGGGGGGAGGAATCTCACAAACGCAAGACTGAAAAACCAAACGGACGACGACAAAGATGTCCCAGGACAAACTGGAGAGCCTGGTGCGGCGCATGGAAGAAACTTTGTCCGAAATGGAGCAACTGAAGGTGCACTGCGGTCGCCAGAATGACGAGCTGAGTCAATTGGTGGTGGAACTCAGGAGGGAGAACCAAGAGCTGGTGGAAAAATACGGCCAGCTGGCCGCTGACATGCGCGAGGCCCGTGAGCTCATCGAACAGCTCCAGGAAACCAAGTACGCATTTAATGCCAAAGAGCGCCAGGCACAGAAGCTCAGCCGACAGCTCTGAACTCCCCACTCAGAGTATTTACGGATAGAATGAGAAGTTGCGGAAAACTCAAGATGACTCTCTCAGAACAAGCCATTTTTTTGGGTGAGGAAAATCGTCCGTTTTGGGGAACCGAAATAAAAAAACACGGTGTAATCTCGCTTGGCCGTTGCAACCAACACAAGACGAGCGGATTGAAAGGAAGGAAAATGTGTACATTTGAATCCAAAACACAATAAACTTGTTTTATTCCGTATTTGTTCTTGACGTTTGATGCGGGGCACAATTACTGACACACTTAAAAGAAAGATGGACAAAAAATAGGTGACGAATTTCATGGTTTGACGTTAATTTCCACGTTTTAACGTGAATTTGACATCGTGATAAATTCAACGTAACAGGAACAGTTTCACCCTTCAAAATAATGTTAACTGTTATAATATGGGGTAAACATGTTTTAATGTGGAAATTCTCGTTCTCATCCGGTAAACTTAACTTTCTAACGTGTTCAGGACCACATTTTAACGTAACGTGACAAATGTCATGTGAAAACGTGAAAATCTTTACATTGTGTGAAATTTCACGTTTTCATGTGACATTTTGACACTATAAAGTAATACATTCTGGGTTTTCATTACCACTTTACGTTTTAACGTAATAAATCACATCCTATGATTTGAATAAATTGTAATGTGAACGTATACCACACTTTCGTCAAAAACGAAAGTACGGGTCACTGGCAGAGCCGAAGTTTTCTCTTATTTATTTATGTATTTTAATATAAACCTGTATAAAAAGGAGACATTTTTTTCTCTTTTGTCACGGAGAACGACTAACTCTTGATTTACAAGACACCAAAAAGCATCTGAGCCGTAAGCAATCGAATCTTCTTTCTGTTTTAACAAATGCGGAAGTCACGATTAGCCGGTTGTAATGTGGTGACGTCACAGTTTAACGGGGGAACTAACGACGATCGAAGGTGAAACTTATTACGTTAAGATGTGAAATTCAACCTGTTTTAACACGATAACGTTTTTATTGGATCGTTTAGCATGTTATAAGGTCAAACTAATCACGTTAAAACGGGGCATTGAATCGCTATTTTTATGTATTTTTTTACTCGTATTTCGGCCTTCTAGTTTATACTTACACTTTCTGAATATACACTAAAATATTGCAGTGTTGTGATATACGTATTGATATTTCGGTCTGAAATATCTTGAAAACAAAATATGGCTGTTAGATTTGCCACAAAAAGTATCATAGTCAAGCTATAGTTTGCACTAAAATATCAATTTATCGTCAGACAAATTGTGGTAATATAGTGATACGTAACTGCGAAACATGGACCAAAATATTACTCTATGATGATTTATCACACCAAAATATCACTGCTGGGTAAAACTTCAATCAAAAAAAATGTTGTTATAGCCCAACTAGCACTATATTGTGATATTTTATACCCAAATATCACGAGCTAGTGATTTTTTACATTAAAATGTCACTGAATTCCGATACCTGCCATTAAAATAGCAACATTTGATCGTAATGTGCATCCAAATAGCTCTCAATGATGATACATAACCCAAAACTATTACTGCAAAATGTTTATGTATTGCTCTACATTTGGTCAAAATATCACTGTCTTATCATACATACAACCGAAATGTGGCAGTATCGTGATACTTTATAGCCAAATATCATGGCGCGTCTGTATCGTATGTATATTTTTAAAAATCTTGTCATACGTACAACCGAAATGGTACTGTATCGTGATACCTTATAGCCAAATATCATGGCATGCATGTATTATATATATATATATATATATATATATATATATATATATATATATATATATATATATATATATATATATATATATATATATATATATATATATATATATATATTATTTTTTTAATCTTGTCATACGTACAACCGAAATCTGGCAGTATCATGATACTTTACAGCCAAATAGCATGGCATGTCTGTATCATATGTATAATTTGAAAATCTTGTCATACGTACAACCGAAATGTGGCAGTATCATGATACTTTATGGCCAAATATCATGGCGTGCATGTATCGGATATGGTTTTTTTTTTAAATCTTGTCATACATGCAACCGAAATGTGGCTATATCATGATACTTTATAGCCTAATATGCCGTGTCTGTATCGTATGTATATATTTTTTTATCTTGTCATACGTACAACCGAAATGTTACTGTATCGTCATACTGTAAAGCCAAATATCATGGTGTGCCTGTATCGTATTATTTGTTAAAATCTTGACGATGAATGCATGGAATGTAATGTTTAAAATATTTTTGTTGTTGAAAAAGAGCCAACATCAACTCTTTCAAGTCATTTCCACTCAAATGCAATGCAACCAAATTCGCTGAGGGTCGATTATTGCGCTATACAATCAGCGGGGGTATAAAAAGCCTGTTTGAAATTGTGCGCTATAATCTGGGTGCTGCGTGGGAGGATTAAAACTCACAAATTTGGCCTCATGTCACCCCCGCAAAAAAAAAAAAATGTTTAGGGGGGGGGGATGTGGTTTTTTAAGCATTTTGCATCGTGTAAAATGCACAAACGTACGTGGTTTGGGCCGCTCACACTGGTAATATTCCTGTCAAGGGACGTCTCATTGAAAAGCATCCATGATAAAATGTAACAATTATACTTTACACCCAATGCTTATTTCTACGCAACAGCAGATTGCGTCTCTCTTTCTGTGGGTTTTTCTCTTAAGGAGTAAAAGTCATCATTTCCTCTGAAAAAAAATCCCAAATAATCCTTTTTAGCTGTTATTTTTATCCACACTAGGGTCAAAGTAGACCGTGAAATTTCCCGATGCGCCATTCCCGTGATTTCTACGTCAAACTGTTAATTAAAGGCCCGGTTTAAGGTTAAATGTTGCTTAATCGTGACTCTAAAACCAAATTGTCACTTTGGGAAGTCTATGAAAAAACACCAACATGCCCGTAAAAACGACATTCCAAGCTTTCATCAAGACACGCAACGCACTATACAGTGATACCTTGGCTTACGAACTTAATTGGTTCACGGACAGTGTGTGTAAGGCGAAAAGTGTGTATTCCAAAAAATAATTTTCTATAGGAAACAATTAAAATGAGAATAATCCGTTCCCAGGTCCCCATAAAACATAATTTTCAACTTTCTAATTTTCAAAGGCTTAAAACTACACAAAATATACCTTATTTTATGTATAATAAATGTGCTATGGTAATATAATGAAAGAAATAAACTGTACAGTATAATAAAGTCGTTTTATTTAGCTTTGTGATGGTCGTTGATGGCTTGATGGAGTGGAGTGGCCGGTTTCATCAGCATTAAACACTTGATGAAGAACGTAACCTAATTCCTTCACCATCTTGAGGAATGATCCCTTATAGGTGCTTTCTCTGCGATAATTTTACCTTGTTCCTCATCAATTGTGTTCTGTTTAGCTGGGTTGATAGCTTTTTACATCAAGTGTACAGATGGCTTGTGCGGGTTATTTGTGGAGCCTGATTGATGGGATATTTTAACCTTGCAGTCTACACTCTGCCTTTGAACTATCAAAGTTCAAACGAGTCAACATTTCACTGTTTTCTATCAATTTTCTCACTCTCTCTCTGTCGTCTGCCTGTCTCTTTAATGTTTAAACCACCTCCCCACCCCACTGCTGCGTTCTTGACCAATCACGTGGCTTTAACCGACGACTGGGGGCGGGGAATAGAGGACCAAAACAAGCCGGCTGCCATTTTCTTGTCAGGAGAACGGACTCGTTCGCGAACGACACATCACTCATTGTGGCAGCTCTGTGTGTATCCCGAAAAATAGTTTGTATGCCAAGGTAAAATCTTCATAAATTTAATGTTCGGAAACCGAAAAGTTCGTAAGCCAAGGGGTTCATAAACCGAGGTATCACTGTACTTCGTTGTTACAAATCGGGACATGAGAAAATTCTTCCGTTTCAGCGATTCAGAAATCAACAACTAGAATTCATCCACAATAACAACAAAAAAAAAATGTAAAAAAATATTGATTTTCATGAAACTATATCCTATAAAAAAATGATGCCTTTATATATAAAATGAGGCTTTTGGTCAACTCGTAATCAAATGACAACGTGGGCGTGAATAAATGATAGCAGTACTTGTAAATGATGGTGTGCTCATCATTTTGGTGCGGTCATCGTTTTTGTGGTATTGGCGTGACACCCTGCTATTACGTCTTTGCCATAATAAGCGCCCAAAAACAGTAGTTGCAAGTAACTAAGTAAAAATACTTAACTCAACATTATTCTTGACTTCAGATTTGAAAACTAGTTATTCAATAATTTGTTTTGCGTTTGATTTCTGCATTTGATTTCTAAGCGCCTTTCAAAACTCTCAAGGTCACTTTACAGTCACAGGATCAGTTTTTCTGCGGGTGAGCAGCGGCAGCCACACGCGACAGTGTTCACTCACCCGGAAGTAACTCAAAAAGATAGAAAGCTAGCTAGCTTGCTAGTAGAATGCTAAATAGCTAATATGTTTCCTGACTCAATTAGCTAGCTAGCTAGCTAGCCAGCAATATAGACAATAGATAGCCAACTAGTTAGCTAATGGCTTCCCCAAATTTATAACGGCTCTCGAGATGAAAAACCATAACTACAATGTGTCCCGCGGCGAAAAATGACTTTGACGCCCCTGCCTTAGATTCTCTTCTTTCATAATAAAAAAAAGTTAATTCCTTAGTTTTATGGGTCTGGAGTTATCTGGGCTTGAAATGGGGGTGGCTGTACAAAATACATTTATATAGCGCTTTAACAACAGCTAAAGCTGGAACAAAGTGCTAACATGGACAACGGGCAAATGCTGCCCCCTAATGGAAGGGAAAAACATTGCCAGAGGTCTAACCAGTGCTTTATCAGCACCCCGCCAAAAAATCAGAAATGGCGCTTTTCAATTCCTGAATACATTCTGGAATGGCAGTGAATGAGTTAATTAGATTTTTTTTTCACCCGGGTAGTTACATGTAGTGGATATAAAAAACAAAAGTGTACACCCCCATGGTCAAATGTTAGCTTCTTGAAATGTTTGGTGGGGGGGGTAAAAAAATATTGAAGTGAAATTAGAAGTCCTGATTCAATTTCTGAGCTCAAGTCAAATCCAAAAAGGTACAACAAACCTGCATCTGGACTAAAATAGAACGCCATTTTAACTGTTGTTTTTGTTGTTGTTGTTGTCGTAAAACACATTGGTTTGCGTTGACCAACAAAAACAAAATGGTGGGGGGAAATTAAATCCACTCCCTATGCGCATGCGTGAACTCCCCTCCCTACCCATGCACTCCTTCAGCGAAACCAACCCCCCTCCCCCTCCTTACCTCCCTCCCCCGTCCCCACACACCCCCTTGCCTTCCTTCCTCCCTCCCTCCGCATTACCTCTTCACCCCCCCCCTTCCCCCTCGCATATATGAGGGCACCGCTGCTGTTTTTGGACTCATCTGTCGTCCAGCTGCGACCAACCGAATCAGACCGAGTTCGACTGCATCGAGCCCGGTGAGTACTGAACTTTATTTGTGTGTGTGTGTGTGGGGGGGGGTGGTGGTGGTAAAATCAAAGCTGCCGAGGAGGGTGGGGGGAGGAAATGAGACGATTTTACGACTCGTTTAAAGTCGCGACGAATGCGAACGGAAGTAGAACATGTCAATGTACAAAGTAAAAGACGTGGGAAAAAATGTCAATTGATAATCGTAAGCGCGATACAGGAAGTTATTTGTGACGAAAGTAAAACGTACGTTTGTAATCTAATGTAAAGTACTGTAAAAGTAGAGTAATTTTTTTTAGATAAATACGAGAAAATAAGCTATGGACAGAGAAGGACGTTTGACATTTGAGGCCGAAAAAGTCATTAACAAGATATCTCAAGAACAAAATTACTTAATGCAAATCGAAAAAGGGAAATTTTAATTAAATGAAAAGTTCAAAAAAATTAATGCTTGACAAACACACAAATAATACAAAAGGGAAATAAACGAGAACTTTTGAAAAGGTGTTTAATCAAGAAAATTCATTTAAGTTGAAAGTAAAGTAGCACTTCAAAGGGAGAAATAAAAATTGTCATTAAATATAAAAAATATTGTAACAATTAAAATACAAATAAAAACATACTTTAAAAAATGTCAAGAACATGAGATTCGGTTGAACGTTTTTTTCAGCATAGATGGAGGACACTGATTTGATGTGGCGACCCCTTGAAGGGAAACGCCGAAAGGAAAAGAAGAATACATTTGTTAAATATTCAGCTATCTTTAGGAATTGTTTATTTTAAAACTTTTGCATAGGTACAATTTTGTTGTCATTTTTTTTCATGTGAAGCACATTTGAAGGGAATCATAAAAAATAAATAATAAAAACTTATACAGTAAAGTCTCGTTATATCGATACGCAAGGGAATCCGAAAAAATATCGATATAACCGGGACTATCGATATATCCGATCCTGGGGGGGGGGGGGCGTAAATGCGGCATCTTTGTTATGGCATGTAATTTCATCATTGGGTTCATGGATTGCGTATCTAACATGTTTTTTGTACAGTAGTGAAGTGAAAAATAAAGTTGTGCATAAAATAAAAACGTCTTTACACTTTTAATGACTATTTCCTTTCAAAAATGCAACCAACCAATGCTAAATCGTCAAGTTCTATTCACACGAAGCCACGAACGCCAGCATGTACAATCATATGAAAAACAGTGATTGTTGTAAACAATAAAGATATCTGGATGCAACACAATTAAATACTGTACATGGATGAAAAACCAAAACTGCAACGTTTACATAACTTACGTGACGTTCGAGAGTGGCTGAATAGAATGCCGGCGCGCAGCTGTGACGTTACAACAGCTTTTTGACTGACTCAAGAAACACAAAAAGTGATGTTGGTTGCCCTTTAATGCACAGTATGGAATGTACAGTCATTTTCAAAATCATGACGCTTCAGCAGACAACACAACAAACATTGTTGCAAAAAACGCTTGCATTCATGTAACAGTACATGTACATAACACTGCAATTAGTATGTATGTAAGCTATTTAAAAAAGTCATCAATCTTCTTCTGCTTCCCATTTTTATATTTTAATATGAACACTTCCATCTTGTTTAACGTTTCTAAAAAACCGGATGCATTTTCTACGGATTCAAAGAAAGATCGCGTGTCCGCAACCCCTTGCAACACTTTTGTCGAAGTTGCAAAAGGTGTGCATTCAGTCGCTACTTCTTCATCGTCATCAGCATCATCATCATCATCACGGGAATCTACTGTGGCATACTTGGCTTTGACCTCCGCTGCGATATCCGCATCTGATGAGCTTGGGAATGTCGCAATGTCTTTGTCGACTGCGACATACGATGCAATGTCGGCGACTTTTAGCTTTTCAGCCAACACTGCAAGAGGAATGTTGTCGTCATCCTCTTCGTTAGCTGCAGATGTTTCCTCACTGCACCCTGGATTTTCAAATTTGCAGTGACGGAAGCAGTTCTTGATGGTGTTTTCGGACACCGTGCTCCACGCTTTGGAAATTGCTCTGATGGCATCCAAAACAGTCCATTGTTGACGACACACGAGCAGCCGTCTGATACACACGAGCTGCCGTCTGAAAATGGCGTCTGCTTGGGAGAGCTGCTCACGTAACAAGACACGTGACCAAGTTGACCAATGGCGCGACGGATATATCGATGTAAACAACAAAAATGGCCGGCGGGGGATGAAAAGGAGCACCGTAATAACCGGATTATCGTAACAACCGGGTATCGTACTAAACGGTACTAATTATACATAAAAAGACTAGAAATGTGCAAGGGAAATGAAAATAATATCGTAATAAGCGGTACTATCGTTATAACCGATATCGATATAACGAGACTTTACTGTATTTAGAAAATAATACAATAAAATACATTTTGATTTATATTGCGCTTTCATGTTCCAAATCTGTCTCTTGGATTGACATAAATATCCTGTCCATACATTTACCTCCTCCAGGGATCACAAATTTACGACGATGATGCTGTGTCTGTTACTTCTCCAGCTGATCCTGGCTCCAGCCCTTTTGGTAACACATCATATCTCACACATGAAATATGAAAATAGTGTCTCAAAGGACAACCGACGTCTCCGGACAAGTTGTGTCCATAATTTGTAAAATGGCTTCAAATGACTTCTACTCAGCGTATTTTAAAAAAGATTCCACCGCATATAGCTATATTTATATTTTTCATATAGCTATATTTTATATTTTTAAGACTCGCGCTTAATATTCAGGAAGTCTTGTTTTTGAGTTGGTGACGAGTCCGTACGTGACGTCACTAAAGGAACGCCCCCTGACCGAAAAAAAAAGACACATTGTAGCAGTCCTTCCATCACGTCAATGTATTTTGCTGTGTTGTTTGGTCTGGAAACCTTGTGTTGCATCCAAAAGCGGCCAGAAGAGGGCGTCCAAGCTCCATATAAGGAATTTATCAGCCTGTGGAAACGGAGGTGGCCACAGGAGGTCGCCATTTTGTGCCTCTTTTCTGGTGATCATTTCTCCCCAATGTTGCCTCAAAATGGCATGGAATAAATTCTTTAATCGATTGCAAACATGTATGCTTTCCTCTTCAGAACTATTTGAATCATATTCATAACTGGATCTAATCTGAAGCCATTGTTTTGATTCACTAGCAATGCAAGACGTCTTGGCGTGACGTCACAAACTGGGGGCGGGACTTTCTGAAAATGCCCAATTCGCAGCTCAATTTTTTTGCAGATTTTGGACACTTTAAGTCATTTTTATTGGTGTTTTGAATTTGACTAAAAATGTCATAGTGCGTGTTTTGGGTATTTTAGATGCTATCAAACGTTTTTCTGATGTCAGTTAAGAAACAAAAAAGTGACGTCGGTTGTCCTTTAAAACTTTGTGTGTGTTTCTGTGCACCAAGGTGTCCACTGAGGACTACTGGGAGGGTTGGGGTGCCTACGGAGCATGCAGCCGGACCTGCGGCGGCGGCGTCATGATCAGAAGCAGACGCTGCATTACTCACAGGTATGGGAAGTTTGTCATTTTGGATTTTAGGTCGCTAATTGGGCGCAAGAGGACAATCTGGAAAAGACTATTTTTTTTTCTCCCCTTCCACAAGGAAGCAGCATTTTCCTTTCGCCCATGTTAGCGCTATGTTCCAGCTTCAGCTGTTGTTAAAGCACTGTATAAACCAATACGTTTGAATCGCATTGTATTTTGGACAGCCGCCCCCATTTCAAACTCATATAACTCCAGACCCATATTACTTATGAATTAACTCTTTTTTTTCTGATGAAAGAAGAGAGTCTCAGGTTTCTTACGCTGCATTGAATGTTTATGTAGGCCTAACCCCCAATTTTCTCTGGGTCCTGGAATTTGAGTGACAATGACAAAAAAAATGTTGTTTTTTCTTGTTTGGGTTCCGATAAAGCGATGGCCTTGGCCAAGGTTGCAGCGCTTCCCTTTTTTGTCCATGTTAGCGCTTTGTTGCAGCTTCTGCTGTTGTTAAAGCACTAGATAAACCAATATGTATGTATTGCATTGTATTTTGGACAGCCGCCCCCATTTCAAGCGCAGATAACTCCAGACCCATATTATTTATGAATTAACTTGTTTTTTTTTGACGAAAGAAGAGTGTCTAAGGTTTCTTATGCTGAATTGAATGTTGATGTAGTCCTGAAACTCAATATTCTGTGGCTCCTGGAATTTGAATGACAATGACAAAAACCCTGGCACTGGAGTGGACACATTTTTTTGCAGTGAATGAGTTGAATATAGTGGTACCATTCATTCATTTTTGTGTCAATCCACACATCCATAGACTGAAAAAAATTAATTAACAGGACTGGAACTACGCATGTGTGAAGCAGCTAGTATCAGCTAGCGGGCTAATTAGCACGCTAACCGTCTATTTGCCCGCTTTGAAACAGAAACGACGGAGGCTACAACTGCGTTGGACCTGACAAGTCTTATTTGGCCTGTAACAACGAGGTAATAAAGATTTCACACTAAAACCACTGGTCACTTCATCAATTTATTGCGTGTATCCTATAATCAATACGTAATGAGATTCGCTTTCGCACTCAGGAATGTCCTGCTGGAAGCAAGGATTACCGCGAGGAACAATGCTCCCAGTTTGACGGAACTGACTTCAAGGGGTCGCGCTACGTCTGGGTGCCTTATTACGGAGGTAGTTTTACACGCAATTGGTAGCTAACAAAAATAATTGCAAATACTCAATTGTACTCATATGAGAACTACTGAAACGGGAAGGATTTGACATGTAGTTTTATTTTGTTGGTTTTTTTTTTTCCCTGACAATTGCTCAAACGCTAGCTAACATGCAATGTCGCAAAATAGTAAAGGGAAGCAATTTGAGGTTGGGGTGTTTTAAATCTGATGAAAAGATGTAGAAAAATCTGCATTTATTTGTTCATTTTGTCATGAGAAAATTAACTCATTCACCTGCCATTCCCAAATTTATTCAGGTTTTGTTTTTTCTTGTGGGGAGTGCCGATAAAGCGATGGTCAGACCTCCGGCAATGTTTTTTCCTTTCCATGAGGGGGCAGCATTTATTTGCCTTTTGTCCATGTTAGCGCTTTGTTACAGCTTCAGCTGTTGTTAAAGTGCTATATAAATAAATATGTATTGTATTTTGTACAGTCGCCCCCATTTCACTCAGATAACTCCAGACCCATATAACTTAGGAATTAACTTTTTTTTTTCTAATGAAAACTGCATTGAATCTTTATGTAGTCCTGAAACTCAATATTCTGTGGGTCCTGCAATTTGAGTGAAAATGCCAAAAACCCTGGCACGAGAGCAGACGCATTTTTGCACATCGTCTAGCAGTGAATGAGTTAAGAATATTAAAAAAGTGGGACTTTGTTTAATGTGAAAGTCGAATCGGACCATAACTGTCAAGAAATAAGGTAGAATTGTTATCGTGAAAAGTATTGAAATGTGAGAAAAATAGGATATTTCTAAAATGTTTTAAAAAAATGCGTGAACAAACTTAATATGTTGCCGTTGATATGCTTTTAATTGATTTTAAAATCAAAATTTGATATTGATAGTAAGCAAATTTCTGTAAAACTGATCCTGTGACTGTAAAGTGACCTGGAGAGTTTTGAAAGGTGCTTAGAAATTAAATGTATTATTATTATTATTGATGATTCACACACAACTAATAATATCAATTTTTGCCCATGACAGCCGAGAACCCTTGTGAGCTGAACTGCGTACCAAAGGGAGAAAACTTTGTTTACCGCCACAGTGCCACGGTGAAGGATGGGACACCTTGCCATCCAGGACGCCCTGACATCTGCGTGGCGGGAGTCTGTCGGGTAGGACAGCGCTAGCGACGGTTCATTGATGGATCGACCCATTGTGTGGAGCGCTTGACTTGATATTCCATTGAAACGTTCTAAAGAAAAGAAAGAGAGAGAGACAAATCAACACCATTTGCGTATTAACAAAAAAAAAAAACGTATTTTCCGGTGTATAAGGTGCACCGGCGTATCAAGGCTTATGGGTGCACCTTATACAACGAAAAATACAGTACATGAAATAAAAGATGATTTCTTGTGAAGCGCCATGGAAGCGATGTCTGTTATAATAATAATAATACATTTCATTTATCAGCGCCTTTCAAAACTCTCACGGTCACTTTGCAGTCACCGGATCGATTTGTCTGTGAGTGAGCAGTGGCAGCCACACGCGCCAGCGTTCACTCAACCGGGAATAAGATCAAGTTAGCTAGATAGCTAATATATAACTAATAAATAGCTAGCGAGTTAGACATCTAATAGATAGCAAATGGATAGCAAATAGATAGCTAGCGAGGTAGCCAGCAACGGTGACCCCGTTCAACTGGGAATAACTAAAATACATCAAGTTATCTAGCTAACTAATAGATGACTAATAGATAGCTAGATAACTAATAGATAGCTAGCGAGTTAGACATCTAATAGATAGCAAATGGATAGCAAATAGATAGCTAGCTAGGTAGCCAGCAACGGTGACCCCGTTTAACTGGGAATAACTAAAATACATCAAGTTATCTAACTAGCTAATAGATGACTAATAGATAGCTAGATAACTAATAGATAGCTAGCGAGTTAGACATCTAATAGATAGCAAATAGATAGCTAGCTAGGTAGCCAGCAACGGTGAACCCGTTCAACTGGGAATAACTAAAATACATCAAGTTATCCAGCTAACTAATAGATGACTAATAGATAGCTAGCTAGCTAGCTGGTTAGACAGCTATAATGTGAGTAATATATGAGTGGCTGCCTTTCCAGCAGCTCATGTATTTTGTTTTTCTACTTTCATTCCTTTCATCACTTTGCTGCTGTGAAATGTAAATTTCTCCACTGCGAGACGAATAAAGGCAAATCCAATCCATTCCAATATACTCTTGTATCACGAGGGGATAGTGCATCGTCATTTTTTTGAAGACAATGACGGGTTTTGGGTGCACTTTATACAACGAAAAATACAGTACATGAAATAAAAGGTGATTTCTTGGGAGCGACGTCTCTTTTTATCACGAGGTGATAGTACATTGTCATGTTTTGATGAAAATCAAGGCTTTTGGGTGCACCTTATACCCCGAAAAATACGGAATTTGTCTTCCAGCGCATGGGCTGCGACAACGTGCTGGACTCAAACGTGCAGGAGGACCCCTGCCTGCAGTGTGGGGGCCACGGGAAGTCCTGCTCTCTGGTCAAGAACACTTACAACATGCAGCGTCTAGCCCATGGTACACGTGACATATTTTTTTCCCCGCCCCCCACATCTGCCAAGTGTGAACCCGTTTTATTTCCCCGTCTGCAGGTTACAATCAGATGTTCACCGTCCCCGTTGGAGCCACCTCCATCAGCATCAGAGAGAAACACCCCTCGCGAAATTACCTTGGTAAAACGACGAATAACGTCCCCACGAAGCAGGATTTTCATTGCCAAGTGTGTGTTTATGATTAGCCGTCAGGAACCTGCAAGGAGATTACTACCTGAACGGCGACTGGCACCTGGGGTCCACCCGAGCCACCCATATTGCCGGCACCAAGCTGTTCTACCAACGTGGCGTAGAGGGTGACAACATTCCAGAGTCCATCATCGGCCGCGGACCCACCACCGAGCCCCTTGTCGTGGAGGTGAGAGCACTTCCTGGTCTCTAATCGTCCAGTGTCAGCAAAAAAACCTTTGAGAAACTGAACTTCCTGACCGTGTTTTTGGCAGTTGATCAGCCAGGAGCCCAACCAGGGTGTGGAGTACGAGTACTACCTTCCAATGGGGCACCCCACAGAGGGATACTTCTGGAGCTTCGGCTCCTGGTCCGCCTGTACCAAAGCCTGTGGTTCAGGTAGGAAATCCAGAATCAGGAAGCAGACTTTGCCTCTCGTCATTTCCTTTGTGATGATGTTTGAAAATACCCGCCACTTTCCCTGCCACCAGGCTACCAGTCCAGAGCCGTCTACTGCGCCATCGACAACGAGGTTGTACCCGACTACCTGTGTGTGTACTACCCTCGGCCCGAGAGCAACAGGACCTGTAATGTTCAGGCCTGCCCTGTCACCTACTCGTGAGTGAAACCCCAGCCTTGTTGAATTTTAGAATTCAACCTCAGGAGACGGTTTCGTTTTAAAAAGTCATTCCGGGGAGATCTGGTAGGTTCGAAGTAGTTTGAATGTACCCCCTTTGTCCCTCAGCTGGAGAACCGGCGAGTGGAACGACTGCGACGCCCCGTGCGGAGGTGGTTTCCAGTACCGCGGCGTGGACTGTCTGTACAATGACGAGTCAGGACCCCGCGTAGTCGAGGACGCCTACTGCGCTCAGTACAGTCAGGCACCTACAGACCAGCAGAAATGCAACATGCAGGCTTGTCCCGACTACGGAAGAGCGGTGAGAGAATCACGACTCCGACCCACAATAACGCGAACTGGATACATTATTGAGATTGAGAATCTGTGTGCACTCAGATCATTTCCTACATCCCCGGTGAGAACGCCGTCCAATGCCGCACCGCCACCTACGGCTGCTGCTATGACCGCACTACCCTGGCAGCTGGACCCAATGGAGAGGGCTGCCGCGACCCGCCTGCTCCTTGTGAGTGTCAACAACCAAAACCCGACCGCCAATGTTCAAGTGATTGGAGCGAAAAATCTTTGTTTTTGTCCAGACGAGCGCTCCGTCTGCTCTCTGCCTAAGGCCGCCGGATCCTGCGCTAGCTGGACTGTTCGCTACTTCTTCAATGTTTTAACCAACAAGTGTACAGAGTTCTGGTATGGAGGCTGCCACGGCAACAGCAACCATTTTGCCACAGAAGAGGAGTGCCACAGGGTTTGTCACGAGCCCAATGGCGCGGCAAATGGAAATGGAAATGCTAAAGGTTACTCAAACGGCCATGGAAATGGAAACGGTAACGGCCACACCAATGGAAATGGTAACGGTTATTCAAATGGAAATGGAAACGGTAACGGCCATACTAATGGAAATGGAAATGCTAAAGGTTACTCAAACGGCAATGGAAACGGTAACGGCCACACCAATGGAAATGGAAACAGTAACGGTAATGGCCACACCAATGGAAATGGAAACGGAAACGGTTATTCAAACGGAAATGGAAACGGTAATGGCCGTGCCAACGGTAACGGCCATTCAAATGGAAATGGAAACGGTAACGGCCGCAGCAACGGAAACAGTAACGGCCCCTCAAATGGAAACGGTAACGTCCGAAGAAATGGAAACAGTAATGGCCGTGTCAGAGGAAACCCTAGTGGCAATGGTTACTCAAATGGAAACGGTAACGGCAACGGGCGCACAAATGGAAACGGTAACGGTTACACAAATGGAAATGGTAACGGCCGCACAAATGGCAACGGAAATGTTCACGGTTACTCAAATGGAAACAGAAATGGCACCAGCCGCACCAAAGGAAATGGCAATGGTAACGGCCATGCTTATTCAAATGGAAATGGTAATGGCCGCACCAACGGAAATGGTAACGGCCGTACCAACGGAAATGGTAACGGTCACGCCAACGGAAATGGGAACGTTAATGGTAATGGCCGCCCCAACGGAAATGGTAATGGACGTACCAACGGAAATGGTAACGGTTACTCAAACGGAAATAGTAACGGTAATGGCCGCACCAACGGTAACGGTGACTTGAATGGAAATGGATATGCAAACGGCCACACAAACGGTAATGGACATGGCAATGGAAATGGTCACGGGAATGGTCAATCGAACGGAAATGGAAACGGTGAGCACTATAAAGAAAATGGAAACGGTAATGGTTACTCAAACGGTAATGGGAACGGTCAGTCCAATGGAAATAGTGAGCACAAAGAAAATGGCAACAGTAACGGAAACGGCCAATCCAACGGAAATGAAAATGGTGTGCACACCAATGGCAATGGAAACGGACGCTCAGACGTATATGGTCAGCGTTCCAACGGAAACGGCAACGCTAACGTAAAAGGTGAGGAATACAACGGAAATGGGAATGGCGAGCATGACAATGGAAACGGACGCTCAGATGTATATGGTCAACGTTCCAACGGAAACGGCAACGGCCGCTCCAATGGCAACGGTAACGGAAAAGGTGAGGCATACAACGGAAATGGAAACGGCCACTCCAACGGAAATGGTGACAATGGAAATGGACACTCAAACGGAAACGGCCATTACAACGGAAATGGTGAGGACAATTATGGAAACGGCGAGAACGGAAACGGAAATGGCCGTTCCAATGGCTACCGCTTCAAAATAGCCTCCCGTGTCGCCCAAAATGTACACAAGGCCCGAGTCTACAAGTCCAGCAAGCCTTACTTTGTCACAGTGAAAAAGCACTACATCCCTGCAGCCAGGTAAGAAACTTTCAAATTGGGGGGTGGGATACACACCCTAAAGTAACCCAACCAAACGACCACCTTCAGTCCACCTCCTTCGCCTTGTAACGACCCCCACCTCAAATGGAAACAGATTGAGTCAACGTGTCGACGCCACCCCCGTCCTTACTACCCCGCTTGTGTTCCCATAATCCACCTGACATGACCTGCACTTGTTTATGTTTGCGTGTCATCTCATACCATGTTGTTACCATCCACTAATAAAAATTGTGCCGTGATGCTCACCCATCCTTGTCCGAGTGTGGTCACTAAAATGCTCACTGGAAACAGTACAGTGGTACCTTGACTTGCCTGGTAATGATCCGGTGTTTTTAGGATAGCTGGAACCGATTGATCCCATTTGCATTCATTTCAATGGGAAATGTTGACTTGGGACATGAACAATTTGAACTCCAAGTGCAGTCACTGAGCAAAATTGAAATCCTAAATCAAGGTTGCACTGTAATCCTGTTGTACGGCATTGTGTCGTGGTCTCGTGCCTGCATGCGTCTCCGTCACCTGCTTGCGTGGCGCTCTTTACGCCCACTTTGACCCACGTCAAAGCGTAAAGTGACTTCTCCTTGGTTGCCCTAGTTTGACTTTACAAGTCCAGGTGAGGATCGACCAATCGGATCCGTCCTCCGTGGAGGCCCTGGTGGGCCAGACGGTGGTCCTACCGTGCAGAGTCACCCCACCTCCATCGAGGAAGGATGGCGCCGCGCTGACATCACGCAGGTCCAAATTTTAATCACTATAAACGCCAGGTTGTTTTGCTAACTCACCCCTTGGTTATCTGGATTTTTGTCCTAGCTATTTTACCCAATTTGGGGTACTTCTGACCCAGTTTTAAGGGTCTCTGTGTCCTCTGTTTCCAAACCCACATGCCAATGAGGTTCTGCCCTGTGTCCTTTCCTTAGACAACAGCAACAGCCCAATGGTTCTTTGCTCCTCGGACCCGTCACCAAGTCAGACGCCGGTTGGTTCTTGTGCGTGGCCACCAGAGGGCAGGAGAGAGACCACCGCTACGTTTACCTGACCGTCTCAGGTAGTAAAGTCTTAGTATTGGTCTTCGCCTTGACATCCCGTCAATGTGTCCCTAGTGTTTTAATTTATGTCCAGAGGGACCATCCCAGTCGCAGCCCACCACCTCGCCGAAGGACAAACTCTCGCCAGGGTGAGCGTAAAAACCCCAAATATTTTATTTTGAAGCATACGGACTTGTGTGTCGTACTTTCTGTCAGGTTCACCCTGGAGGGTTCGGCGCCATCTTTGCTGGAGAAGCGGGTGGGAGAAGCGGTCCAATTGTCTTGTACCGTTTTACCCGCAGCCGCATTGCCGTTCGTTAGCATACAGTGGACCCGGGACGGACGTATGATCAGCGACTCCAGGTCGGTCCATATTTACTAGATAAAGATTACATTTTGATATTAAAAATTAAATTGTAACTGATTCGCTGCCATTCCCGATTGTATTCAGGTTTTGTTTTTTTTCCTGCGGGGGTTTCCGATAAAACGCAAGTCAGACCTCTGCCAATGTTTATTCCCTTCCACGAGGGGGTAGTAGTTGCCTTTTGTCCTTGTTAGCGCTTTGTTCCAACTTCAGCTGTTGTTAAAGTGCTATACAGTGATACCTCCGCTTACGAACGCTTTAGCTAACCAACTTTTCGCCTTACGAATGTTAAATTCGCGAGAATATAATCTTGGCATACAAACTATTTTTCGGTGTAGACTGCAAGGTTAAAATATCCCATCAATCAGGCCTTCTACAATTTGACGAGTAGACAAGCAAGGGAACCAGCTATTAATGAAGTTTCTAGTGTGTCTGCCTGCATCTGTTGCTGTTACAATATCACAACTTCCAAGATGTACAACCCAGAGCTCCTTGAGACACTTTATGCAAAAAGCTTCCATCAAGCTATCAACAACCATCACAAAGGTAAATAAAACGATTTTATGATAAAGTACAGTTTATTTCTTTAATTACAATACCATAGCACATTTATTATACATAAATAAGGTATATTTTGTTTAGTTTTAACGCTTATTTAGTAGTAAATTATGTTTTATGGGGACCTGGGAATGGATTATTCTCATTTTAATGGTTTCCTATGGGAAATTGATGTTTGGAACACACTTTTCACCTTACACACACTTTCTGGGAACCAATTAAGTTCATAAGCCAAGGTATCACTGTATATTTATTGTGTTGTATTTTGTACAGCCACCCCAATTTCAAGCTCATATAAGTCCAGACCCATATAACTTATTAATTAACTATTTTTCCTGATGAAAGAACAGAGTCTAATGTTTCTAACACTTTATTGAATATTTATGTAGTCCTAAAACGCGATATCCTGTGCAATTTGAATGAAAATGACAAAAACCCTGGCACTGAATCTGAGTATTGACATATTCAGTCCAGTCGCTCTAAAAATCAAGACATATTGCCCGTCGAATTTTATCTAAAAACCAAACGTATGTCCCTAAGGTTTGTCCAGCGGTCAGATGGCGCCCTGCTCATCGACTCGCTCCGGATGGACGACGCCAGCGTGTACACTTGCTCCGCCTCCACGCAAAACCAGCTGGAGCAGAGACGCGTACAGCTCAGAGTCCAAGGTTTCCACACTAGTTTCACACGTCACAAAATCTTTCAGATCTTTGTGGTCAACAGACAATACGACAAAACATACATGCATATATTCTTTATCCTCAGTGGCATTTCCACTCATTTTACTCGGAGGGAGGGTGCGGAGGGAAAATCTGAGCTACCAAAATGTATGGTTCTTTCTTTGTCATCCTTTACTGTGGCGCCATTAGCTGCCGTGCAGATCACCAAAGCTCCTGACAACGTCCAGGTCCCTGAAGGCAGCACGGCGTTGCTGCCGTGCGTGGCATCGGGGGACAATGTAAGCATCGGATGGTCCAGGTACGCTGTGTCATATATACCTTGACTGACAAATTGAATTTGTTCCATGATCGATCATGCTGTTTTTTCCTCGGGGGGGTTTGGGGGGTGTAGGAATGGCGTCCCGGTGCGTCCAGATGGGCGTAAAGTCCAAGTGTCACCCGACGGGAGCCTGATCCTGAATAATGTGCGGGCATTCGATGAGGGCACCTATACGTGCAACGCCTATGCTGGCGTTTACTCTGTGAGCGCCTCGGCTGATGTGCGCATCGCTAAAGATGGCCAGACGGGTATGTAAGGCCGAATCCCAAACTTCCAAATCCGATCCTACGAGCTTCCTGTTTGGAGTTTATAATAGAATTAAATATGATAATCAGAGCTCAACCGATATTCATGTTTTGTGGTCGATCCTGATAGTTGACGGAGTGAAATTTCGTGATCCGATTGAGCTGTCAATTAGCGTGAAAATATATCTGATGGGTGAAATAACGTAATGTTGTCCCTTCCCATCAATGATAAACAATGAAAAGAGAAAAATGTGCCCCACCTCTTGCGAATTTTTCGGGCCAAAAATGCCATGGTCGTTATTTTCGGCTAAAATACCTTTATTATAAACGGTCTTTTTTTTTCAGCTAAAAATGCCTTACGTTTTTTTCTGCCAAAAAAACGGCTTACGATACATTGTCGGGTGTTTTTTTAAATTATTTTTTTAAGCAAAAAAAAAAACGGCTTGCTATACGTAGTCGTTTTTTCTGCCAAAAACGCCTTACTTTACATGGTCGTTTTGTTTTTTTTTTCAGAGTAAAAACGCCTTACATAGTCTTTTTTTTAGGCTAAAAATGGCTTACTATACATGGTCTTTTTTTTGGGGGGGCTAAAAACGCCTTACTACAAATGCTCGTTTTTTGCCCTAAAAATACCCTACTATATATGGTCGATTTTTGGTGGCTAAAAACACCTTACTATAAATTGTCGTTTTTTTCGGGGTAAAAATGCCTTACTATAAATGGTTGTTTTTTTGGCCAAAACGCCTTACTGTAATGGTAGTTTTTTTGGGGGGGGGGGCTAAAAAAGCCTTACTATACATGGTCGTTCTTTGAGGGCAAAAACGCCTTACTATAAATTGTCATTTTTTTCGGGGTAAAAACCC
Source organism: Hippocampus bargibanti (assembly GCF_051943395.1). Taxonomy (NCBI): domain Eukaryota; kingdom Metazoa; phylum Chordata; class Actinopteri; order Syngnathiformes; family Syngnathidae; genus Hippocampus; species Hippocampus bargibanti. Next base: position 3,371,757 of record NC_142742.1, on the reverse strand, counting down.
CTTACTATAAATGGTCGGGTTTTTTTGGGGCTAAAAATGCCTTACTATACCTGGTGGGTTTTTTTTTTCGGGGTAAAAACGCCTTACTATACTTGGTCATTTTTATTGTCAAAAAACGGCTTACTATAATGGTAGGTTTTTTTTGGGGTGGGGGGGTAAAAATGCCTTACTATACATGGCTGTTGTTTTTTTTTTTTTTTTTTTTTAGTAAAAACACCTTACTATAATGGTCGTTTTGTTTTTAGACTAAAAATGCCTTACTAGACATGCTCGTTTTTTGGGGGGGCTAAAAATGCCTTATAACAGATGGTTGTTTTTTTCTGCCAAAAACACCTCCCTGTATATGGTCTTTTTTTGGGAGTAAAAACACCTCCCTATACATCGTCTTTTTTTCGGCTCATTTGAAAACATGTTAGGAACAACAAACAATGCTACAATGCATTTTTTCTTTTTGCTTTTTAGGCATATTGATGACATCATCATCGTCGTCATTGGAGACGCCGTGCTTGGACCAGCCCGAGCTCGCTAACTGCGAACTGGTGGTCTACGCCCATATGTGCACCAACCCGTACTACGCCGCCTTCTGCTGTGGCAGTTGCGCCCGCCAAGCGCAGAGCGCTGACAGGTTAGCTTCAGTGACTGTCGTTTGAGGGTTGCGGGGGGGCATAATATTGTTTTATGAAGTATGATATGATTATGATATTTTTTTGAAGTTTCACAATAAAACAAATAAGTTCCCAAGAACGTCACAGCATGTGGTGCTGCTTGTCGCCATGTTAGAAAGAAAAAAAAAGCCCATTAAACATGAAATTCTTTCCCGCGATTTGATATTTCCCATACAAATCATAGTTTGCTCCATTGTACCTTCTCATTTCCTGCCCACGATTACGTCGCGTTGCACATCCGCGTGTGCATTTTGCAAGCGTGCAGGTGCACGTTGGAGCTCGCGGTGACGTCGGAAAGTTGTGTCTGCGTTCGCGAGCGCGGTGACCACATCCTCTCCCTGACTTGACTCGAAAACATTTTAAATGTCATTTCAATGTCAAATATCTAAATATACAGTGATACCTTGGCTTACGAACTTAATTGGTTCCCAGACAGAGTGTGTAAGGCGAAGTGTGTATCCAAAAAATAATTTCCTATAGGAAGCAATTAAAATGAGAATAATCCGTTCCCAGGTCCCCATAAAAACATAATTTTCAACTTTCTAATTTTCTAAGCCTTAAAACTACACAACATATACCTTATTTCATGTATAATAAATGTGATATGGTATTGTAATTAAAGAAATAAACTGTACTGTATAATAAAGTGGTTTTATTTACTTTTGTGATGGTTGTTGATGGCTTGATGGAATGGAGTGGCCGGTTTCCTCAGCATTAAAAACTTGAGGAGGAACGCAGTCTTCTTCTTTCGCCATCTTGCGGAATGATCCCTTGTAGGTGCTTTCTCTGTGATAATTTTATCTAGTTCCTCATCAATTGTGTTCTGTTTAGCTGGGTTGATAGCTTTTTGCATCAAGTGTACAGATGGCTTGTGCGGGTTGTTTGTGGAGCCTGATTGATGGGATATTTTAACCTTGCAGTCTACACTCTGCATTTGAACTATCAAAGTTGAAACTCTCACTGTCGTCTGCATGTCTCTTTAATGTTTAAACCACCTCGCTCACTGCTGCGTTCTTGACCAATCACGTGGCTTTAACCGAAGACTGGGGGCGGGGAATAGAGGACAAAAACAGTTGGCTGTCATTTTGTTGTTAGAAGAAGTGGCTCGTTGGCGAACGACACATCACTCATTGAGGCAGCTTCGTGTACGAAAAAAATAAAAAATAAATGTCACGTTCGTAAACCGAAACGTTCGTAAGCCAAGGGGTTCGTAAACCGAGGTATCACTGCATATGAATCGAAAAATGTTATTCACTGGACTAAATACTAAATAATCAGGTGATTTGATTTCAAAAGACAAGCTAAGCACATTGTTAAATTTAATGAATAATACTTTTATTCCACAATGTTTTTTTTAAGTCAGGAAAAATACAAGAAAAATATTTTTTCTTTAGTGGTTATTTGCAGACGGTCCCTATAAAAACAAATGGAGCATATATGTAATGCTAATTCAGTGACAAACATTTGAGTCGCGTCTCAGGTTAGCATTTCATGTTTTGTCGTCTTAAATGAACCTTTTGAATATTCGGTTAGCATCAAAGACGATTCGTGTCACGTGAACCAAACACCCTTGGATGTTTTTTTTTTTTCTCTCCTTAGGTCAAGATAAGCTTTGAGAACTACCAACCTTGATCCGCCAAAACAGGAAGGCCACAAAGGCGGCGTAGACGCAGCTCTTGGCGATCAGGACGGCGTATGACAGTTTGGCGCTCTGCGTCAATTTCAGGAAATTCTCTGGAGGGGAAAAGACAGACGGGGTCGGCGGTTAGCGCTGTCGCCTGCTAATGCGCTATGATTAGATATTTAATTTTTAAAAAAAAAAGAAGAAGAAATCACCTCGTGTCTGTCCGTCTTCACCTGAAAGGACAAGATATGGGTCAGGTTATTGCATCAAAAGTCATTTATCATCAAAGACAACATGATTCACAAACATATTTTCAGAAAATGTCAAAATTTTCGCTTTAGCATGTAATGCTAAGTGTGTGTAATGTAATGTAACGCATTAGCATGTTTTGTGATTTTTTTTTTTTTTTTGTGGTGAACATCAAATATGATTTGCAGGCTTTCATCCATTCATATCAAAGGCAATTTCAACTATGAAATCCATAGTCACCTTCATTGCCGCTGATGGACTCGAAAACGTCGACGTAATTCTCCCCGTCGAAAAACGTGACCACGCAAGTAAAATTCCGACTCCCACGTGACCATTCGTCCGCCGGGACCCTGAGCCTGCTGGTGATGCTGTACCCCCCGCCGCCTCGCCTGCGGGCTTCGGGGTCCGTCGCCACTCCAGTTTCTCTCTTCTCGCCGTCCACCATCCAGGCTAGGTTCACGTGGTCGGGGTAGAAGTCACTGGCGGCGCAAACCAGCGTTTTCTTCTTGGTTTTGTCGTCCTTTTCGTTGGTGCACTCTTTCTTCGAAGGCGGGAATAACGTCACCTTGGGAAGCGTGATTTTGGCATTTGGTTCTGTATGGCGGGAAGGAAAAAAAAACACAATGATGACTCTGATTACCCTTGGTCATAAAAAGATGACGTTAGCGCTTTTGTTTTATTCATACCCAAAATGATTCCAAATACTGTACAATGATACTTCGGTTTACAAACCCCTTGGCTTACGAACTTTTCAGTTTACGAACGTTAAATTTATGAAAATTTTACCTTGGCATACAAACTTTGTTCGTACACGGACCTGCCTCAATGAGTGATGTGTCGTTCGCGTACGAGCCCGTTCTTCTAACAACAAAATGGCAGCCGACTGTTTTTGTCCTCTATTCCCATTCCCCAATCTTCAGTAAAAGTCACGTGATTGGTCAAGTACGCAGCAGTAAGGGAAGGTGGTTTAAACAGAGACAGGCAGACGACAGTGAGAGAGTTTCAACTTTGATAGTTCAAAGGCAGAGTGTAGACTGCAAGGTTAAAATATCCCATCAATCAGGCTCCACAAATAACCCGCACAAGCCATCTGTACACTTGATGCAAAAAGCTATCAACCCAGCTAAACAGAACACAATTGATGAGGAACTAGATACAATTATCACAGAGAAAGAACCTACAAGAGATCATTCCTCAAGATGGTGAACGTTCCTCATCAAGTGTTTCATGCTGATGAAACCGGCCACTCCATTCCATCAAGCCATCAACGGCCATCATAAAGGTAAATAAAACGACTTTAGTACAGTACAACGACAGTACAGTTTAATTCTTTAATTATAACATAGCAGTTAATATACATCCAATAAGGTATATTTTGTGTAGTTTTAAGGCTTAGAAAATTCTGTTTTATGGGGACCTGGGAACTGATTATTCTCATTTTAATGGTTTCCTATGGGAAATTAACTTTGGGATACACACTTCGCCTTACACACTCTGGCAACCAATTAAGTTCGTGAGCCAAGCTATCACTGTATATAGTTTTGTAAACAGCAATAAATGATTTGCAGTTTTCCAAAAACATTGCCGAGATTATTTAAAAACAAAAATAAAGATAAATTACGTTTCAGTGACCTGGAGTATGTTTATTTTTAGTTTTCACCGAATCAAATGTGCACTTTTTAAGAAGCATCGAGGACGCTTTACGCTGTCAATGAACCGAAACAAGACAAATTTTAATATATTGATAAACGATGCTGCTGGAGTAAATTACAAGTATTTCCCCTAAAGAGAACCCCCCCGTCTTATTTTTGAGGTGATTTTTGAAAGGTACTCATTTACGAAGTTTACGTTTAATGATTCTATTACAACTAAAGAAAAACGTTTCCTTGCAACTGAGCTGTTGGCGGGGGAAGCTAAAAACTAAAACCACCATTTCAGAGCGACTTGAGAACAAACTCCACTCGAACACATCTTAAAACATTTTAAATCAACATTTATGACCATTCGGCCCCCTCCCCTCATTCAAATCAACTACTCATGTCAGCTATGTCCACATTTTTCTTACCTAAAACGGTGACTTTAGTTCCTGCGCCGAAAAAAGCTCTGCTGAACGAGCACAGCGATGCCGAACGAGCACAAAAACCACCTCGACTCTCTTCGCATCCTTAAAGCAATAGTCTGTCCTTTGTGTTTTAAGACCGCCGACTTTAAATCGACGAGTTGCAGTATGTGGAAATTTCACGCCGATTTCCCTTTAATGGCGGCTTGTTTTCACCAAAGGCCATTTAAAAAGTTTTTGTGAATAGATCGAATAAAGTTCTGAAGGAAATCGAACGCGGACAAATGTTTAATTATTAAACGAGGAAGCGATTCTATTTCAGAAAAGGTGCGTTTAAGATCACGCTCCTGTGCAGACGTCAGGGAATCGAGCTGGATTCATTTGGGAGTGTTTCTTTCACGTCGAGCCATCCAGTCATAAACCACATGGTAATTTTTTTCAGGCTAAAAATGCCTTACTATACATGGTCGTTTTTTTGCAGCTAAAAACGCCTTACTATAAATGGTCGTTTTTTTTTCAGGCTAAAAACGCCTTACTATACATGGTCATTTTTTCGTGCTAAAAACGCCTTACTATACATGGTCATTTTTTTCGGGCGAAAAACACCTTACTATACATGGTTGTCTTTTTTGGGCTAAAAACGCCTTACTATACATGGTCGTTTTTTGCAGCTAAAAACGCCTTACTATAAATGGTCTTTTTTTTCAGGCTAAAAACGCCTTACTATACATGGTGGTTTTTTTCTGCTAAAAATGCCGTACCATACATGGTCATTTTTTTTCGGGCGAAAAACACCTTACTATACATGGTCATTTTTTTTCTGCTAAAAATGCCTTACTATACATGGTCGTTTTTTTCAGGCTAAAAACACCTTACTATACATGGTCATTTTTTTGGGGCTAAAAACGCCTTACTATACATGGTCGTTTTTTGCAGCTAAAAACGCCTTACTATACATGGTCGTTTTTTTCTGCTAAAAATGCCTTACTATACATGGTCGTTTTTTTCAGGCTAAAAACGCCTTACTATACATGGTCGTTTTTTTCTGCCAAAAATGCCTTACTATACATGGTCGTTTTTTTCAGGTGAAAAACGCCTTACTATAAATGGTCGTTTTTTTCGTGCGAAAAACGCCTTACTATACATGGTCGTTTTTTTCAGGCTAAAAACGCCTTACTATACATGGTCGTTTTTTTCTGCCAAAAATGCCTTACTATACATGGTCGTTTTTTTCTGCTAAAAATGCCTTACTATACATTGTTGTTTTTTTCAGGCTAAAAACGCCTTACTATACATGGTCGTTTTTTTCTGCCAAAAATGCCTTACTATACATGGTCGTTTTTTTCTGCCAAAAATGCCTTACTATACATGGTCGTTTTTTTCAGGCTAAAAACGCCTTACTATAAATGGTCTTTTTTTTCAGGCTAAAAACGCCTTACTATACATGGTCATTTTTTTCGGGCTAAAAACGCCTTACTATACATGGTCATTTTTTTCGGGCAAAAACGCCATACTATACATGGTCATTTTTTTCTGCTAAAAATGCCTTACTATACATGGTCGTTTTTTTCAGGCTAAAAACACCTTACTATACATGGTCATTTTTTTGGGGCTAAAAACGCCTTACTATACATGGTCGTTTTTTGCAGCTAAAAACGCCTTACTATACATGGTCGTTTTTTTCTGCTAAAAATGCCTTACTATACATGGTCGTTTTTTTCAGGCTAAAAACGCCTTACTATACATGGTCGTTTTTTTCTGCCAAAAATGCCTTACTATACATGGTTGTTTTTTTCGGGCTAAAAACGCCTTACTATACATGGTCGTTTTTTTCAGGTGAAAAACGCCTTACTATAAATGGTCGTTTTTTTCGGGCGAAAAACGCCTTACTATACATGGTTGTTTTTTTCAGGCTAAAAACACCTTACTATACATGGTCGTTTTTTTTTCAGGTTTAAAAACGCCTTACTATACATGGTCGTTTTTTTCAGGCTAAAAACGGCTACTATACATGGTCGTTTTTTTCTGCTAAAAACGCCTTACGATACATGGTCGTTTTTTTCAGGCTAAAACGCCTACTATACATGGTCGTTTTTTTCTGCTAAAAACGCCTTACTATACATGGTCGTTTTTTTCTGCTAAAAACGCCTTACTATACATTGTCATTTTTTTCCTGCTAAAAATGCCTTACTATACATTGTCATTTTTTTCTGCTAAAAATGCCTTACTATACATGGTCGTTTTTTTCGGGCGAAAAACGCCTTACTATACATGGTCGTTTTTTTCAGGCGAAAAACGCCTTACTCTACATGGTCGTTTTTTTCAGGCTAAAAACGCCTTACTATACATGGTCGTTTTTTTCTGCCAAAAATGCCTTACTATACATGGTCGTTTTTTTCAGGTGAAAAACGCCTTACTATAAATGGTCGTTTTTTTCGTGCGAAAAACGCCTTACTATACATGGTCGTTTTTTTCAGGCTAAAAACGCCTTACTATACATGGTCGTTTTTTTCTGCCAAAAATGCCTTACTATACATGGTCGTTTTTTTCTGCTAAAAATGCCTTACTATACATTGTCGTTTTTTTCAGGCTAAAAACGCCTTACTATACATGGTCGTTTTTTTCTGCCAAAAATGCCTTACTATACATGGTTGTTTTTTTCAGGCTAAAAACACCTTACTATACATGGTGGTTTTTTTCAGGTTTAAAAACGCCTTACTATACATGGTCATTTTTTTCAGGCTAAAAACGCCTTACTATACATGGTTGTTTTTTTCAGGCTAAAAACGCCTTACTATACATGGTCGTTTTTTTCAGGTTTAAAAACGCCTTACTAGATACATGGTCGTTTTTTTCTGCTAAAAACGCCTTACTATACATGGTTGTTTTTTTTCAAGAAGAGTAAGAAAATCTTACTGCCACAATGGGTAAATTCCTTAAAATCCCAAATGGAGATGCGGAGGATTGATCCCAGGACCTCATACATGCTAAGCATGCACTCCACCACTGAGCTACAACCCCAATCAAATGGCTTGAAAATGCCTTGCTATACATGGTGTTTTTTTTGGGCGAACTACGCCTTACCATAAATGGTTGTTTTTTTTGTCCAAAAACGCCTTACTATACATGGTCATTTTTTTCGGGCGAAAAACACCTTCCTATACATGGTTGCTTTTTTTTGGGCTAAAAACGCCTTACAATACATGGTCGTTTTTTTCTGCCAAAAATGCCTTACTATACATGGTCGTTTTTTTTCGGGCTAAAAACACCTTACTATACATGGTCGTTTTTTTAAGGCGAAAAACGCCTTACTATAAATGGTCGTTTTTTTCGGGCGAAAAACGCCTTACTATACATGGTTGTTTTTTTCAGGCTAAAAACGCCTTACTATACATGGTCATTTTTTTCAGGCTAAAAACGCCTTACTATACACGGTCGTTTTTTTCGGGCGAAAAACACCTTACTATACATGGTTGCTTTTTTTTGGTCATTTTTTTCGGGCGAAAAACACCTTACTACACATTGGTCGTTTTTTTGGGCTAAAAACGCCTTACTATACATGGTCGTTTTTTTCAGCCTAAAAATGCCTTACTATAAATGGTCGTTTTTTTCGGGCAAAAAACGCCTTACTATACATGGTTGTTTTTTTCAGGCTAAAAACGCCTTACTATACATGGTCATTTTTTTCAGGCTAAAAACGCCTTACTATACATGGTTGTTTTTTTCGGGCGAAAAACACCTTACTATACATAGCCTTTTTTGGGGGCTAAAAACGGCTTACTATACATGGTCATTTTTTTCTGCTAAAAATGCCTTACTATACATGGTCGTTTTTTTCTGCCAAAAATGCCTTACTATACATGGTCGTTTTTTTCAGGCTAAAAACACCTTACTATACTTGGTCATTTTTTTGGGGCTAAAAACGCCTTACTATACATGGTCGTTTTTTTCTGCTAAAAATGCCTTACTATACATTGTCGTTTTTTTCAGGCTAAAAACGCCTTACTATACATGGTCGTTTTTTTCTGCCAAAAATGCCTTACTATACATGGTCGTTTTTTTCTGCCAAAAATGCCTTACGATACATGGTCGTTTTTTTCAGGCTAAAAACACCTTACTATACATGGTCATTTTTTTGGGGCTAAAAACGCCTTACTATACATGGTCGTTTTTTGCAGCTAAAACGCCTTACTATACATGGTCGTTTTTTTCTGCTAAAAATGCCTTACTATACATGGTCGTTTTTTTTCGGGCTAAAAACGCCTTACTATACATGGTTGTTTTTTTCAGGCTAAAAACGCCTTACTATACATGGTCGTTTTTTTCAGGTGAAAAACGCCTTACTATAAATGGTCGTTTTTTTCGGGCGAAAAACGCCTTACTATACATGGTTGTTTTTTTCAGGCTAAAAACACCTTACTATACATGGTCGTTTTTTTAAGGCGAAAAACGCCTTACTATAAATGGTCGTTTTTTTCGGGCGAAAAACGCCTTACTATACATGGTTGTTTTTTTCAGGCTAAAAACGCCTTACTATACATGGTCATTTTTTTCAGGCTAAAAACGCCTTACTATACATGGTCGTTTTTTTCGGGCGAAAAACACCTTACTATACATGGTTGCTTTTTTTTGGTCATTTTTTTCGGGCGAAAAACACCTTACTACACATTGGTCGTTTTTTTGGGCTAAAAACGCCTTACTATACATGGTCGTTTTTTTCAGCCTAAAAATGCCTTACTATAAATGGTCGTTTTTTTCGGGCAAAAAACGCCTTACTATACATGGTTGTTTTTTTCAGGCTAAAAACGCCTTACTATACATGGTCATTTTTTTCAGGCTAAAAACGCCTTACTATACATGGTTGTTTTTTTCGGGCGAAAAACACCTTACTATACATAGCCTTTTTTGGGGGCTAAAAACGGCTTACTATACATGGTCATTTTTTTCTGCTAAAAATGCCTTACTATACATGGTCGTTTTTTTCTGCCAAAAATGCCTTACTATACATGGTCGTTTTTTTCAGGCTAAAAACACCTTACTATACTTGGTCATTTTTTTGGGGCTAAAAACGCCTTACTATACATGGTCGTTTTTTTCTGCTAAAAATGCCTTACTATACATTGTCGTTTTTTTCAGGCTAAAAACGCCTTACTATACATGGTCGTTTTTTTCTGCCAAAAATGCCTTACTATACATGGTCGTTTTTTTCTGCCAAAAATGCCTTACGATACATGGTCGTTTTTTTCAGGCTAAAAACACCTTACTATACATGGTCGTTTTTTTCAGGCTAAAAACGCCTTACTATACATGGTCGTTTTTTGCAGCTAAAACGCCTTACTATACATGGTCGTTTTTTTCTGCTAAAAATGCCTTACTATACATGGTCGTTTTTTTCAGGCTAAAAACACCTTACTATACATGGTCGTTTTTTTCAGGCTAAAAACGCCTTACTATACATGGTCGTTTTTTTCAGGTGAAAAACGCCTTACTATAAATGGTCGTTTTTTTCGGGCGAAAAACGCCTTACTATACATGGTCGTTTTTTTCTGGCTAAAAACGCCTTACTATACATGGTAGTTTTTTTCTGCCAAAAATGCCTTACTATACATGGTCGTTTTTTTCAGGCTAAAAACACCTTACTATACATGGTCATTTTTTTCAGGCTAAAAACGCCTTACTATACATGGTCGTTTTTTTCAGGCTAAAAACGCCTTACTATACATGTTCGTTTTTTTCGGGCGAAAAACGCCTTACTATACATGGTCATTTTTTTCTGCTAAAAATGCCTTACTATACATGGTCGTTTTTTGCAGCTAAAAACGCCTTACTATACATGGTTGTTTTTTTCGGGCGAAAAACACCTTACTATACATAGCCTTTTTTGGGGGCTAAAAACGGCTTACTATACATGGTCATTTTTTTCTGCTAAAAATGCCTTACTGTACATGGTCGTTTTTTTCTGCCAAAAATGCCTTACTATACATGGTCGTTTTTTTCAGGCTAAAAACACCTTACTATACTTGGTCATTTTTTTGGGGCTAAAAACGCCTTACTATACATGGTCGTTTTTTTCTGCTAAAAATGCCTTACTATACATTGTCGTTTTTTTCAGGCTAAAAACGCCTTACTATACATGGTCGTTTTTTTCTGCCTAAAAATGCCTTACTATAAATGGTCGTTTTTTTCGGGCAAAAAACGCCTTACTATACATGGTTGTTTTTTTCAGGCTAAAAACACCTTACTATACTTGGTCATTTTTTTGGGGCTAAAAACGCCTTACTATACATGGTCGTTTTTTTCTGCTAAAAATGCCTTACTATACATTGTCGTTTTTTTCAGGCTAAAAACGCCTTACTATACATGGTCGTTTTTTTCAGCCTAAAAATGCCTTACTATAAATGGTCGTTTTTTTCGGGCAAAAAACGCCTTACTATACATGGTTGTTTTTTTCAGGCTAAAAACGCCTTACTATACATGGTCATTTTTTTCAGGCTAAAAACGCCTTACTATACATGGTTGTTTTTTTCGGGCGAAAAACACCTTACTATACATAGCCTTTTTTGGGGGCTAAAAACGGCTTACTATACATGGTCATTTTTTTCTGCTAAAAATGCCTTACTGTACATGGTCGTTTTTTTCTGCCAAAAATGCCTTACTATACATGGTCGTTTTTTTCAGGCTAAAAACACCTTACTATACTTGGTCATTTTTTTGGGGCTAAAAACGCCTTACTATACATGGTCGTTTTTTTCTGCTAAAAATGCCTTACTATACATTGTCGTTTTTTTCAGGCTAAAAACGCCTTACTATACATGGTCGTTTTTTTCTGCCTAAAAATGCCTTACTATAAATGGTCGTTTTTTTCGGGCAAAAAACGCCTTACTATACATGGTTGTTTTTTTCAGGCTAAAAACACCTTACTATACTTGGTCATTTTTTTGGGGCTAAAAACGCCTTACTATACATGGTCGTTTTTTTCTGCTAAAAATGCCTTACTATACATTGTCGTTTTTTTCAGGCTAAAAACGCCTTACTATACATGGTCGTTTTTTTCAGCCTAAAAATGCCTTACTATAAATGGTCGTTTTTTTCGGGCAAAAAACGCCTTACTATACATGGTTGTTTTTTTCAGGCTAAAAACGCCTTACTATACATGGTCATTTTTTTCAGGCTAAAAACGCCTTACTATACATGGTTGTTTTTTTCGGGCGAAAAACACCTTACTATACATAGCCTTTTTTGGGGGCTAAAAACGGCTTACTATACATGGTCATTTTTTTCTGCTAAAAATGCCTTACTATACATGGTCGTTTTTTTCTGCCAAAAATGCCTTACTATACATGGTCGTTTTTTTCAGGCTAAAAACACCTTACTATACTTGGTCATTTTTTTGGGGCTAAAAACGCCTTACTATACATGGTCGTTTTTTTCTGCTAAAAATGCCTTACTATACATTGTCGTTTTTTTCAGGCTAAAAACGCCTTACTATACATGGTCGTTTTTTTCTGCCAAAAATGCCTTACTATACATGGTCGTTTTTTTCTGCCAAAAATGCCTTACGATACATGGTCGTTTTTTTCAGGCTAAAAACACCTTACTATACATGGTCATTTTTTTGGGGCTAAAAACGCCTTACTATACATGGTCGTTTTTTGCAGCTAAAACGCCTTCCTATACATGGTCGTTTTTTTCTGCTAAAAATGCCTTACTATACATGGTCGTTTTTTTCAGGCTAAAAACACCTTACTATACATGGTTGTTTTTTTCAGGCTAAAAACGCCTTACTATACATGGTCGTTTTTTTCAGGTGAAAAACGCCTTACTATAAATGGTCGTTTTTTTCGGGCGAAAAACGCCTTACTATACATGGTCGTTTTTTTCTGGCTAAAAACGCCTTACTATACATGGTAGTTTTTTTCTGCCAAAAATGCCTTACTATACATGGTCGTTTTTTTCAGGCTAAAAACACCTTACTATACATGGTCATTTTTTTCAGGCTAAAAACGCCTTACTATACATGGTCGTTTTTTTCAGGCTAAAAACGCCTTACTATACATGTTCGTTTTTTTCGGGCGAAAAACGCCTTACTATACATGGTCATTTTTTTCTGCTAAAAATGCCTTACTATACATGGTCGTTTTTTGCAGCTAAAAACGCCTTACTATACATGGTTGTTTTTTTCGGGCGAAAAACACCTTACTATACATAGCCTTTTTTGGGGGCTAAAAACGGCTTACTATACATGGTCATTTTTTTCTGCTAAAAATGCCTTACTGTACATGGTCGTTTTTTTCTGCCAAAAATGCCTTACTATACATGGTCGTTTTTTTCAGGCTAAAAACACCTTACTATACTTGGTCATTTTTTTGGGGCTAAAAACGCCTTACTATACATGGTCGTTTTTTTCTGCTAAAAATGCCTTACTATACATTGTCGTTTTTTTCAGGCTAAAAACGCCTTACTATACATGGTCGTTTTTTTCTGCCAAAAATGCCTTACTATACATGGTCGTTTTTTTCTGCCAAAAATGCCTTACTATACATGGTCGTTTTTTTCAGGCTAAAAACACCTTACTATACATGGTCATTTTTTTGGGGCTAAAAACGCCTTACTATACATGGTCGTTTTTTGCAGCTAAAACGCCTTACTATACATGGTCGTTTTTTTCTGCTAAAAATGCCTTACTATACATGGTCGTTTTTTTCAGGCTAAAAACACCTTACTATACATGGTTGTTTTTTTCAGGCTAAAAACGCCTTACTATACATGGTCGTTTTTTTCAGGTGAAAAACGCCTTACTATAAATGGTCGTTTTTTTCGGGCGAAAAACGCCTTACTATACATGGTCGTTTTTTTCTGGCTAAAAACGCCTTACTATACATGGTAGTTTTTTTCTGCCAAAAATGCCTTACTATACATGGTCGTTTTTTTCAGGCTAAAAACACCTTACTATACATGTTCGTTTTTTTCGGGCGAAAAACGCCTTACTATACATGGTCGTTTTTTTCTGCCAAAAATGCCTTACTATACATGGTTGTTTTTTTCAGGCTAAAAACACCTTACTATACATGGTGGTTTTTTTCAGGCTAAAAACACCTTACTATACATGGTGGTTTTTTTCAGGTTTAAAAACGCCTTACTATACATGGTCGTTTTTTTCGGGTGAAAAACGCCTTACTATACATGGTTGTTTTTTTCAGGCTAAAAACGCCTTACTATACATGGTCGTTTTTTTCGGGCGAAAAACGCCTTACTATACATGGTTGTTTTTTTCAGGTTTAAAAACGCCTTACTATACATGGTCGTTTTTTTCGGGCGAAAAACGCCTTACTATACATGGTTGTTTTTTTCAGGCTAAAAACGCCTTACTATACATGGTCGTTTTTTTTCAGGTTTAAAAACGCCTTACTAGATACATGGTCGTTTTTTTTCTGCTAAAAACGCCTTACTATACATGGTTGTTTTTTTTCAAGAAGAGTAAGAAAATCTTACTGCCACAATGGGTAAATTCCTTAAAATCCCAAATGGAGATGCGGAGGATTGATCCCAGGACCTCATACATGCTAAGTATGCACTCCACCACTGAGCTACAACCCCAATCAAATGGCTTGAAAATGCCTTGCTATACATGGTGTTTTTTTTTTGGGCGAACTACGCCTTACCATAAATGGTTGTTTTTTTTGTCCAAAAACGCCTTACTATACATGGTCATTTTTTTCGGGCGAAAAACACCTTCCTATACATGGTTACTTTTTTTTGGGCTAAAAACGCCTTACAATACATGGTCGTTTTTTTCTGCCAAAAATGCCTTACTATACATGGTCGTTTTTTTTCGGGCTAAAAACGCCTTACTATACATGGTCGTTTTTTTCAGGTGAAAAACGCCTTACTATAAATGGTCGTTTTTTTCGGGCGAAAAACGCCTTACTATACATGGTTGTTTTTTTCAGGCTAAAAACACCTTACTATACATGGTCGTTTTTTTAAGGCGAAAAACGCCTTACTATAAATGGTGGTTTTTTTCGGGCGAAAAACGCCTTACTATACATGGTTGTTTTTTTCAGGCTAAAAACGCCTTACTATACATGGTCATTTTTTTCAGGCTAAAAACGCCTTACTATACATGGTCGTTTTTTTCGGGCGAAAAACACCTTACTATACATGGTTGCTTTTTTTTTGGTCATTTTTTTCGGGCGAAAAACACCTTACTACACATTGGTCGTTTTTTTGGGCTAAAAACGCCTTACTATACATGGTCGTTTTTTTCAGCCTAAAAATGCCTTACTATAAATGGTCGTTTTTTTCGGGCAAAAAACGCCTTACTATACATGGTTGTTTTTTTCAGGCTAAAAACGCCTTACTATACATGGTCATTTTTTTCAGGCTAAAAACGCCTTACTATACATGGTTGTTTTTTTCGGGCGAAAAACACCTTACTATACATGGTCATTTTTTTCTGCTAAAAATGCCTTACTATACATGGTCGTTTTTTGGGGGCTAAAAACGGCTTACTATACATGGTCATTTTTTTCGGGCGAAAAACACCTTACTATACATGGTCATTTTTTTCTGCTAAAAATGCCTTACTATACATGGTCGTTTTTTGCAGCTAAAAACGCCTTACTATACATGGTTGTTTTTTTCAGGCTAAAAACGCCTTACTATACATGGTCATTTTTTTCAGGCTAAAAACGCCTTACTATACATGGTTGTTTTTTTCAGGCTAAAAACGCCTTACTATACATGGTCATTTTTTTCAGGCTAAAAACGCCTTACTATACATGGTCGTTTTTTTCAGCCTAAAAATGCCTTACTATAAATGGTCGTTTTTTTCGGGCAAAAAACGCCTTACTATACATGGTTGTTTTTTTCAGGCTAAAAACGCCTTACTATACATGGTCATTTTTTTCAGGCTAAAAACGCCTTACTATACATGGTTGTTTTTTTCGGGCGAAAAACACCTTACTATACATGGTCATTTTTTTCTGCTAAAAATGCCTTACTATACATGGTCGTTTTTTGCAGCTAAAAACGCCTTACTATACATGGTTGTTTTTTTCGGGCGAAAAACACCTTACTATACATAGCCTTTTTTGGGGGCTAAAAACGGCTTACTATACATGGTCATTTTTTTCGGGCGAAAAACGCCTTACTATACATGGTCATTTTTTTCTGCTAAAAATGCCTTACTATACATGGTCGTTTTTTGCAGCTAAAAACGCCTTACTATACATGGTTGTTTTTTTCAGGCTAAAAACGCCTTACTATACATGGTCATTTTTTTCAGGCTAAAAACGCCTTACTATACATGGTCATTTTTTTCAGGCTAAAAACGCCTTACTATACATGGTCGTTTTTTTCAGGCGAAAAACGCCTTACTATAAATGGTCGTTTTTTTCGGGCGAAAAACGCCTTACTATACATGGTTGTTTTTTTCAGGCTAAAAACGCCTTACTATACATGGTCATTTTTTTCAGGCTAAAAACGCCTTACTATACATGGTCGTTTTTTTCAGGCTAAAAATGCCTTACTATAAATGGTCGTTTTTTTCGGGCGAAAAACGCCTTACGATACATGGTTGTTTTTTTCAGGCTAAAAACGCCTTACTATACATGGTCATTTTTTTCAGGCTAAAAACGCCTTACTATACATGGTCGTTTTTTTCAGGTGAAAAACGCCTTACTATACATGGTCTTTTTTTTTCGGGCGAAAAACGCCTTACTATACATGGTTGTTTTTTTCAGGCTAAAAACACCTTACTATACATGGTCGTTTTTTTCAGGTGAAAAACGCCTTACTATAAATGGTCGTTTTTTTCGGGCGAAAAACGCCTTACTATACATGGTTGTTTTTTTCAGGCTAAAAACGCCTTACTATACATGGTCATTTTTTTCAGGCTAAAAACGCCTTACTATACATGGTCGTTTTTTTCAGGCTAAAAATGCCTTACTATAAATGGTCGTTTTTTTCGGGCGAAAAACGCCTTACGATACATGGTTGTTTTTTTCAGGCTAAAAACGCCTTACTATACATGGTCGTTTTTTTCGGCTAAAAACACCTTACTATTCATGGTCGTTTTTTTCGGCTAAAAACGCCTTACTATACATGGTTGTTTTTTTCGGGCTAAAAACGCCTTACTATACATGGTCGTTTTTTTCAGGTGAAAAACGCCTTACTATACATGGTCTTTTTTTTTCAGGTGAAAAACGCCTTACTATACATGGTCATTTTTTTTGGGGCTAAAAATGCATGGTCATTTTTTTTCTTATACTTGCCTGACTGACTGGCGACCAGTTCAGGTTGCACTCTGCCTTCCACCCAAAGTCAGCTGGCTCCAACAATCCCCCCGCCCCCGTGACCCTGTTCAGGGTAACGGATGGATGGCGATGGAAGGAGGCGGGGCATCTTCTCCTCATTCGATGATGTTTGCGAGGGGGAGGTTTTTGTACGGTCCCTCTATGGGCTTGTGTCACCGTGGCCACCTGTATGCACAGTGTGTACGCTTTGTTCAAAAACCTGCATGCTGTTTTTCACCCCCTCATTTCCCCCCCAACCTCTACTTCTCTACTCACACCGTCACCTGCCACTCATATCTCAGCAGGCATCTCTCCCAGGCTGCTTTTTAATAATAATAATAATAATAATAATAATACATTTCATTTATAAGTGCCTTTCAAAACTATCAAGGACACTTTACAGTCACAGGCAGTCATATAATGACTTGGCACACACTCAATGCCAGTAGTGGGCCGTTAGGGCCTGCAAGGCCTTCTCTGCTGGCCTAAAAATGACTGGCAGACTAATGTGAATTATATTTTCTCCGTGAATTCTTATTAAATAATTCAAAATTACCTTTCAGCTTCCTTTCATTGCTTTTCCACTGTTATGCTGCTTCCAAATGTGTGTTTTTCGTTTTTAAGCATTTAACCAATCACATATTCGCCATCAGGGTTAGAAATCGACCTGAATGCCTTCAGAATCCTGGAGCATTAAAATCAATGAAACAATAGCTTCAACCAATCAGAGTTTGAGTTGGCAACCCAAGGCCTGCTGGAAGGCGCTGGAAACGTCAGAATTTTCGAAAACTATGATTGGCTAGTCATTCATAGCCATTCATAGTATCACTATCCGGGAGTGACAAGAGCATACTGGCCAGAGCTAGCACATCGTATCTCTAGCGAGCAGCATAAGCAATTTGAAGCATTTTTGTGTTGATTTAATAGCGGTTTTATCAACCCATAGTGGCAGGAGAAGAAATAATAATCATAATAATAATAATAATAATAATAATAATAATAATAATAATAATAATAATCATAATAATCATAATCATAATAATCATAATAATCATAATAATAAATAATAATAATAATAATACATTTCATTCACCATTAGTTTCCGTTTTCTCTTTCAAGGAAAGTTTTTGTGCGGCAGCGTCAGGCCCCTTCAAGGCCGTGTGTACTGGCGGAGGCAAGAAAATGGCCGCCGTCATCAAGCCACCTGTGCGCGGTGATGCGTAGTTGAGCGGCCGTCCTGCCGTCGCCGCTCACTTCGACGCGACCCGTATAAGACGGCTCGACCGAAGCCTTTTGGTAGTTGACCCAGGCCACCAGCTGAAAGGATCGTGTGGCGCCGGATACTCGCCTGTACCACTGAATGGTGTCGCAATTGTCAAGCGTTTGCGTGAAGCTCAGCGTGATGTCGTCGCCATCCGCTTTTCTGAAAACGTCACGGGGTGTTTGGGAAACCTTTACATCTTCACTGGATTGTGCTCCTAAAAAAAAAAAAAAACACACAGACACACAAAAATGAATGAACAGTCCTGTTTTTTGTTTTTTTTAATCTCATCAAGTGGTGATAGGAAACCGTACCGGTCATCCAAACCAGGTTGGTCACCAAGATCATGAGGCGACGGGGTGGCATCTTCCTCAATATGTGACTGACCAAGCAAGGGAGGATCTGTATTGCAGGAAGTTAGACAGGAAGTAACACGGCACGGCATCACGCACAAGTATATTTGTAAACCTTCCCTTCACAAACCAACTACATTCGTTTATACTCGTCGATTTTAAGCGGTTTTAAACCAATCTCCGTGTGAAACGAGTATTCTCGCCATAGGCTAAAGTTGTGGGATTTCAAGGACATTGTGACGAGACAGTCGTCATAACATGTTCGCATCCATATTTGCAATCATTTTTATGTCGCATTATCAAGTGTGACATAAGTCTTCTTGTGACGGTCCCAAGCCCGGATAAATAAGGGGGTTAGTGTTTGGAAGGGCATCCGACGCAAAAGCTTGGCCAAAACAAACATGCGAATCAAGCCCCTGAAGATGGAGGACACTGATTCGCTGTGAAGGGAAAAGCCGAAAGGAAAAGAAATGTCTAGTTCAACGGATGAAAGTGAATACTACGTACCTTCACTCAGAACCTTGAATACATGTACTTCTACTAACTCTGCTTTAAAGGACAACCGACGTCATGTCATGACATGTTGTGTCCATAATTTGTCAAATTACTTCTACTGAGCGTATTTCACAAAGATTCCACCGCATATAGCTATATTTTACGTTTTAAGACTCACGCTGAATATTCTGAAAGTCTTGTTTTCGAGTTGGTGACGAGTCCGTACGTGACGTCACTGAAGGATCGCCCCTGACCGAAAAAAAGGACACATTGTAGCAGTCCTTCCATCACGTCAATGCATTTTTGCGGTACTTTGGTCTGAAAACGTCATGTAGGACCAAAAAGAGGCAGAAGAGGGCGACAAAGCTCCATGTAAGGAATTAATCAGCCTGTGGAAACGGGCTTAATCATATTCATGATGGCTTCATATTCTCCGAATCTGAAGCCATTGTTTTGATTCTCGAGCAAGGCAAGATGTCTTGCCGTGACACCGCAAACATGGGGGAGGGACCTTTTGAAACTGGCCACTTCCGGTTTCAAATTGTACTTTTTAGACACTTTTTAGACACTTTAAGTCATTTTTATTGGTGTTTTGCATTTGACTAAAAATATACTGGGTGTTTTGGGTATTTTAGATGCTATAAAACGTTTTTCTGATGTCAGTTAGGAAACAAAAAAGCGACGTCGGTTGTCCTTTAAAAAATGTCTGAAAAAGGAACGTTTTTCACAAAAGAATTGTTGGGGAAGGGGTTAATCTTTCCTAAGACATTTCACTCTTGTGTTGTATTGTTAAAAATACACGTAAAAATACTTGTGTTCTTCTGGTTTTGGTGTAAATATTAACGTTTTACGTAAAAGTGTGACGCGGTAGAATGGAGGCTGTGAATAAGCAGTGAAATCAGATGCCCCACCCACCCGACTGCACCTGTGTAATAAAGCCAACGAACAATGTTTTTGTGGCGGGGCCGATGAGGTCTCGCATGGCGGTGTGTGCTTCGGTGGCGGCGCAAAAGTACACCACCCCGTTCTCTGAAGGGCGGAGGCGTGTGACGCCAAGGGACGAGCTCGCGGCGCCGCCCGTCAGTCGATACAAGTCGCCGTCCTGCACCACATTTTTCGTACCCGTGCGGGCCACTTCGATGAGGGCGGCGGACAAAGAGGTTTGTTTGTACCAGATCATTTGCAAAGCTCGTCGGCTGGAGTGGTTACAGCTCACGGATAAATCGTCGCCAGCCGCCTTAACGGCGTCGGAGGGGATTTGGTCCATCTTTTCGATGACGGCACCGGCGGGGATGTAAACAAGTGCAACAGAGTACAAGAAAGACAACATGGCGGTTAAATGTTCGCCGGGAAAATGATTTCCGGCATATCGCGATTTAGGCCGCACCTTCCTCACCGTCAAAAAGTCAGTTCTCGGCCTAAATCTCCTCGCCCCAGAAGTGGCCCGTTGGCTAGTTTTTCAGTACCAGAACATGAGGTGGTATGTCACACCGAGGTCGTGGCTGCACTGTACTCAGGTGGGAATTCCGAACCGGCCCAAACAATTAGTGATGTGTCGTTCGCGAACGAGCCGGATTTATGAAGTGAACGAGGAGAGCCGGTTCCTAACAAGGAGCCGGAAATGGGAGCCGACGTTTTTTGTCTTCTATTTCCCGCCCCCGGTCTTCGGTTAAAGCTGCACGTGATTGGTCAAGATCCGTGGTAGAGGAGGGAGGGGAGAATTATCCACGCAGCAGTGATGAGAGGGGGGAGGGGGTGGGTAGACTGGTGGACAAATGTTATTACATTATGTATTATTCAATTATTATATTTGTTAATAGTTGGTATGATAGCATTATTAATATGAAACGCAAATTTGTGACAGCTGATCATCAGACCAGAGTAACCACAGGGAAAGTGAAAGTCAGTGGATGCTCTCTGTTCACATATAAATCGAGCCATATACATTTAACAAAAATGATATTGTGTATTTTTTTACATGTGTAATTCGTTTTTCACATTATACATGATTTTAGGTAGTTAATTTAAAGGACAACCGACGTCTCTGGACAAGTTGTGTCCATAATTTGTAAAATGGCTTCAAATGACTTCTACTGAGCGTATTTTACAAAGATTCCACCGTGTATAGCTATATTTTACATTTTAAGACTCGCGCTGAATATTCCGGAAGTCTTGTTGAGTTGGTGACGTGACGAGTCTGTACGTGACGTCATTGAAGAAACGCCCCTGACCGAAAAAAGGACACATTGTAGCAGTCCTTCCATCACGTCAATGCTGAAAACCTCGTGTTGCACCAGAAAGAGCCAGAAGAGGGCGTCCAAGCTCCATGTAGAATTTATCAGCCTGTGGAAACGGGTTGATTCATTGCTCACAGGAGCTCGGTGGCCATTTTGTGCCTTTTTTTGGGTGAGACATTTCCCCAATGTTGCCTCAAAATGGCACAAATAAATTCTTTAATCGATTGAAAACATGTATGCTTTCCTCTTCAGAACTATTTGAATCATATTCATAACTGGATGTAGAACAAGAAAGCATATTCTCCAAATCTGAAGCCATTGTTTTGATTCATTAGCAATGCAAGACGTATTGGCGTGACGTCACGAACTGGAGGCGGAACTTTCTGAAAATCCCCAATTGGTAGCTCAATTTTTTGCAGATTTTGGACACTTTAAGTCATTTTTATTGGTGTTTTGCCTTTGAATAAAAATATCATATTTTGGGTATTTAACGTTTTGTCTGATGTCAGTTAGGAAAACAAAAAAAACTTTGCTTTGTTAAAAAACAAAAAAGTGACGTCGGTTGTCCTTTAAAAGTTGAGCTGATATCAGAGGTACATCTGCACTGTGGATCTCACCCATCATTCGAAGTGGAAAAGTCCAATTCTGGAAGAGTCCAATTCCCTCAAGAGGGAATTGGTTCCAGAACCAGAGTTGCCCTTGGAGGATAGTCGACCCAGCTTCTCTGCCTCTCACACCAGCTCGGTGACATTCCATCATCCAAAAGCCAGCCCGGGTTGGACTGACACGGTTCGAGCCTTTGGGAGGCCCACTACAGATCACCGAACCTATTTGGCTCCCCCTACAGGTGGTAGGTTTACATTACACATTACATTTTCAGGTTAAAGGAAAAAAAAAACTGCATATTGTTGTGATAAAAAGTATATTTGAAAATTATAGTTTTACAATTATAAATATAATGTTATCATTTTGTTGATCACAAAATGATATTAGAAAATATTTTTATTCATTCCTTTTCTTCCCGCAGACGCTGTCATGTTTATTTTCTCAGCAGCGAAGAAGTCATGGTGTCCATCACAGTTGTCTCTCTTTCCGACGCCACTCCCGAATGTGTCCTGCACCTGAGTGTCCACCTGATCAGCGATCAACAAGTGTGTCCTACAGGTAGACAAGATATTTTTTGATTTTTATAACCAAGCAATGTTTTTTTTTTTCATTATTTACTGCATTTTTTAAAAAAAAACACTTAACTCATTCACTGCCATTCCCGAATTTATGAATTGAACATATGATGTAGCGCGCCATTCCCAAATTTGTTTTTTTTTTTTTTTAATCTTGTCTGGGTGCCGATAAAGCGTTGGTCATGGCCTCAGGCAAGGTTTTTTTCCCCCTTCCACAATTGGGCAGCATTTCCCTTTTTTCCATGTTAGCGCTTTGTTCCAGCTTCAGCTGTTGTTAAATAATAATAATACATTTCAAAAGTCTCAACGACACTTTACAGTCACAGGATATTTTTTCTGCGGGTGAGCAGCGGCAGCCACAATACAATACAATACCTTCCAGATTTATATGGCGCAAGCGCGATATAAACCACTATGTATGTATTGCATTGTATTTTGGACAGCCGGCCTCATATCAAGCTAATATAACTCCACACCCATATAAATTAGGAATTAACTTTTTTTTCTGATGAATTAAGAACATCTAAGGTTTTTTTTTACAGTGCATTGAATGTTTATGTTGTCCTAAAACTCAGTATTCTCAGGTAAAACGTTTCAAATTTTATTTCTATTTTTTTTAAATGAAAATACATTCTTAAAAATAACTTTTTTTTTTGTCAAAGAACGTGTTTGCAAGAATACCTCATTTTACAGCCGGGAGAGCGCACGCCCAATCGCGTGTGGGCATACGTGTGCGTCTCCCCGATGACGCTGTTGTGGTAGCGACGCAACGCATCTTCACCGGCGGAGTGTCCCACCATGCCGCCGCAGCACCGTTGCGCCATCGTCGCGGCGGCACCGTCCTCCAGTGACTCTTTTGTGGGGGGGGGGTTGAGAAGATGACAACACGTATTGGTGCGGGGTTGTGTGATGTCAGCGGGTGTGCCGGATACTTGACTTACTTGGGCCGCTGGTGCTGTGCCTGCTGCGATCGCGCTTCCTTTTTTTGCCCTGTTGCATAGAAACAAAGCAAGCACGCTTGCCATCATTTAAAAATAAAAATTAATAAAAATAACATAATAAAAATAAAAAAATAAAAATTTAAAAGTACAAGTACAAAAATACAAATAAAAATAATAAATCAACATAAAAAATAAAACAAATAAAAATAATATAAATAATAAAAATACTAAAAATAAAATAATGAATAAAAATTTAAAAGTACAAGTAAAAGTACAAAAACAAAACTAAAAATACAAATACAAATAATAAAAATAAAAATAAAAAAATTAATACAAATTAAATACAAATAAAAATAATGCAAATAAAAATTTTAAAGTACAAGTAAAAGTACAAAAACAAAACTAAAAATACAAATACAAATAATAAAAATACAAATAATAAAAATAAAATAAAAATACAAATTTAAAAGTACAACTACAACTACAAAAACAAAAATACAAATAATAAAAATAAAACTAAAAATAATAAAAATAATATAAATACAAATAATACAAATAAAAATACTAAAAATAAAATAATGAAAATAAAAATTTAAAAGTACAAGTAAAAGTACAAAAACAAAACTAAAAATACAAATAATAAAAATAAAATACAAATACAAATAATAAAAATAAAGAAATTAATACAAATAAAAATAATGCAAATAAAAATTTAAAAGTACAAGTACAAGTAAAAGTACAAAAACAAAACTAAAAATACAAATACAAATAATAAAAATACAAATTTAAAAGTACAAGTACAACTACAAGTACAAAAACAAAAATACAAATAATAATACTAAAAATAATAAAAATAAATAAAAATAAAAATTTAAAAGTACAACTACAAGTACAAGTACAAAACCAAAAATAGAAATAAAATTGTCATAATAATAAGACATTTATAAGAGACTCTCAAGGTCACTTTTAAAAACAGTTTTAAGTCTTACATAATTTTCTGTGCAGGACCAGTCAGGATGCTGCAGACTGTGGAGGACTTTCTGCTCTTCAGCTTGCTGGTAATATTTGGCTTGCAGCTTTTTCGGCAGCGACTTCCACTGTGGAAGCCCACAACAGGTCCTCAAACATGGTGCCGCATGAAAACATAAAAATGGAGGTCGTCGGGTTGGGGGTGGGGGGTATTTTACCATCCTGCCCAGGATTTTATTGACTGCCGCCGAGTTGGTGATGTTGAACTGGGCGACGACGTTGGGACTCTGTTCTTTACGGAACAGCATGAAGGCGTTGGGCGGCTTCTTGATGTACGGCCGGTCGACTTCCTTCTGGCCGTAACATTGGCTTTTGCTGCTGTTACGCAAACACACAAACGCGGGCCTGATTAGAGTTCTGCAGGAGTTGATTTTGCTTCTGTTTTTAGTCTTACAATGTCTGCGATGCTTCCGTTGGAGGTTCAAAAGTGTCAGATGCGGAAGAGCCCGCCCCGCACATCATCTCGCCATTACTACATGTAAAAGCACAACAAACAAACAAGGCTTTTAGCAGACTACAAAAAAAAATGTGTTAAGTAGTGTCATTATTAACTCATTCACTTCCATTCACAAATTCATTAATTGAAAATATGACGTAGAGAGCTCCTCTCTGGCATTGTTGTTTTTTCCCTTCCACAAGGGGGCAGCATTTCCCTATTTTCTATGTTAGCGCTTTGTTCCAGCTTCAGCTGTTGTAAAAACGCTATATAAATCAATACATATGTACAGCAGCCCTCATTTCAATCTTATATAACTACAGACCCATATAATTTAGGATTAACTTTTTTTTCTGAGGAAACAAGAGAGTCTAAGGTTTCTAACGCTACATTGAATGTTTATGTAGTCCTGAAACTCAATATTCTGTGGATCCTGCAATTTGAGTGAATTTGACAAAAAAAAAACCCAGCCCTGGAGTGGACACATGTTTCCACGTCTGGCAGTGAATGAGTTAAGAATTTAGAACCCTGGGAATAGCCAATAATTGTACCGCTACTTATGAAATTGGTTCTGGAAAAAAAAAAAATCAGAATGGGAAAAGTTTGTAAGTCAAGACACATTTTCTATGTAAATGCCCTAATCGGTTCTAAGAGCCGCCTGAATGTGCATTTAGGATATTCGGAGCAGCGAGTAACAGCCTATATTGTATTTTTATCTTTATGTTTTAACTTTAAAACTGAGGGGAAAAAAATCCCTGCCTCAATAATGAATGAGAACACAAATGTCAAGGGTCATGGGCCAGTCAGCAAATTCAGAATCAGTTTCAAGTCAAGCAGTGTGAACCGCTACACTACCACTGCAAATAGTTATGAATAATAAATACACCCGATACTTGATTAAGTATGTAATGGCTCGTGTGTGTTTGTCACTTACAGCCTTCCAAGAATAGGCTGGTTCATGCCATCGTGCATCGGCATTACGGCTACTTCTTCATCCTTTAGGGGGGGGGAGAAAGTGCAGGCGTACACGCATGACAAACTTTGAAAAGAAGCAATGTGCACTTGAACCAGATTGCGTCAAAATACAGTAAAGTCTCGTTATATCGATATTCAAGGGAGTCCGAAAAAATATCGATATAACCGGGACTATCGATATATCCGACCCTGTTTGCATGTAATTTTCTCCGTGCGTGCATAGAAATAGTATCGATATAACCGGGACTATCGATATATCCGATATCGATATAACGAGACTTTACTGTATTACCAGAAGCCCCTTTCACACATTCAAAAGTATTTCTTCTTCTTCTATTATTATTATTACTGTCTTTGTACCCCTACCCCCCTTCCCTCATTTTTTAAAAAGCCTTATTAACTCATTCACTGCCATTCCCGAATTTATTCTGGAATTAAAAATATGACGTGGAGCGCCATTCCTGAATTAGTTCGGGTTTTGTTTTTTTTTTCTTGTGATGATGATAAAGTGCTGGTCAAACCTCTGGCAATGTTTTTTTCTCCTTTCCACAAGAGGGTAGCATTTGCCTTTTGTACATTCACCTACATTTTAAAGGCCAACCGACGTCTCCGGACAAGTTGTGTCCATAATTTGTAAAATGGCTTCAAATGACTTCTACAGAGCGTATTTTAATAAGATTCCACCGCATATAGCTATATTTTACATTTTAAGACTCGCGCTGAATATTCAGGAAGTCTTGTTTTTGAGTCGGTGACGAGTCCGTACGTAACGCCACGAAAGGACCGCCCTTGACCGTAAAAAAGACGCATTGTAACGGTCCTTCCATCACGTCAATGTATTTTGCTGTACTTGTTTGGTCTGGGGTCCTCGTGTTGCACCCAAATGCCGCCAGAAGAGGGCGTCCAAGCTCCATATAAGGAATTTATTCTTTAATCGATTGCAAACATGTATGCTTTCCTCTTCAGAACTATTTGAATCATATTCATAACTGGATGTGTAACAAGAAAGCATATTCTCTGAATATGAAGCCATTGTTTTGATTCACTAGCAATGCAAGACGTCTTGGCGTGACGTCACGAACTGGGGGCGGGACTTTCTGAAAATGCCCAATTCGCAGCTCAATTTTTTGCAGATTTTGGACACGAAGTCATTTTTATTGGTGTTTTGCATTTGACTAAAAATATATATCATTTTGGGTATTTTAGATGCTATAAAACGTTTTTCTGATGTCAGTTAAAAAACAAAAAAATGACGTCGGTTGTCCTTTAAGCTCAGATAACTCCAGATTCATATAACTTAGGAATTAATTATTTTTTCTGGTGAAAGAAGAGAGTCTAAGGTTTCTTACGCTGCATTGAAGAATGTTTATATCGACCTAAAATGATATATTCTGTGAGTCTTGCAATTTGTGTGAAAATGACCAAAACCCTGGCACTGGAGTGGACACATTTTTGCGCATCATCCGGCAGTGAATGAGTTACCAAGTGCAGGACGGCGTGAAAGTGATGGCTTACCTGGTCTTGGATGTTGATGGAGCCCGGTTGGCCGCCCAAGTAGTCGGGCAACCAAAAGTCATCCAGAACGTTGGAGAATTCATCGTCTATATCCAGGGGCTGACCCGCAATCAGCATCTCCACGTTATCATGACCGCTTACCAGGGGCAGCAAGTCTGTCGCCCCTTTGTGCTCACTCGCCGCAGTTGCAATGGGCAGTGGACAGGACTCTTCTTTCAGGGACGGTGGGGGAGGCGGCGGTGGCGGAGGCGGCGGTGGCGGCGGCTGCGGCGTCAGCGGCTGCGGCGTCAGCGGGGTGTTGGCCGATGTGGAGCCCCACAGGATAGCGTCGGCTGACTTCATGATGTTGTCCAGCAGCTTGTCCCATTTGACATCCTCGTCATTGGGGTGCGTCTGCAAGTGCTCCATGCTGTTCACTCCTGACACTTAAAATCTACTGAGACAAAAAAATAATAATAATAAAAAAATACTAACAAACTTGTGTGGCAGAAATACAAATCAGTGAATTCTAACGCAGATTAAAACAATGCTAAAAAAAATGAACCGCAATGCTAAAAAAAAAATACCTTTGCGATTTATAAATTGCATTCAAATGTAAATTTCTCCACTGTGAGACTAATAAAGGCATATCCAATATCCAACTATCATTTCATTATTCATCCCGATACATTGGCGTTTTATGTAATACATTACATCATAGTACATAGTGAATAAAACGTTCATAAAAAGACAAATCTGCAATATCTGCTCACTAACTTTCCAAACAATGATGGGAGATTGGGGTCAATGAGGTGAGTTTTATCATTTGTTGCTGGATATTGCAATGAAAAAATAAATAAAAGGAAAATATTGACAAAACCACAACTGGTTTTTGGAATTAACTACACAATTTTAGATGGAGAAAAGTATTGAAATCTTTGGCTAAATAATTTCACTATCACCGCTCAGCTCCGCTACAATACTGATTGCATGCACATGTAAATACACTAGCTAGATTTGATGTAATTTCAATGAAAAAAATTATCCCACACCAGCTATGTGACCCACATTATCAATGGGGTTAAAAAAAAAACACCATATCTGGAACCCCTCAACCACCAACTGCACACATATAAACCTACAGGTTTGTGCAATATAATGTGTGAATTTAAATTTAATTCACACTTACTGTTTTTAAATCAGAAATATGACCCCGATCATGAATCCTAATACAAGAGTTGTATGAAAAATTTGGTCAAATGCATTATTAATTTGTACTCTGTAGTACAGTTTGTAATTTGTCAGGGGAGACACATTGGACATGTGTACTCACCAGCTGTGCTCTCATCAAGTTCCTTCCCGACGAACTCCTGCACTTGCTTGGGTGTGTTGCGTGGAAGTCCACCCACAGACGTGTAGGACAAACTGAACCCAAAAGCTTCTTAAAAGTCATCAAAGCGCTTTGTTATGTCACCCGACCTTTAGGTTTAAAAATTCCTCATTTGAATTTTATTCCGACTACAGATCCATATAGGATGGTGATCGTGTGCGCTAGAACACGGCACTCGCCCCCCCTCAAGGCTTGCTTTGTCTTCATTTTGGTTGAAAAGAGAGCAACATTAAAAACGAACTAAATAATTTAAGGTGACGTTAGCTCGTGGCTAAGGTGCTAGCCACTAGCGCGCTGTTAGCCACGCTGTTTTTTTTTTTAGCAATTCAGTGACATCCACGTTTACGTTCAAATTAAACGGGTGACAGATTTGTGTCGTCAATCGCTTGAAACATATTATGTACCAGATTACAAGAATGATCACATTCGCCTCCATGATGATTCTCTGTTGCTCGTCAGTCGTTTACTTTTTGTTGCACTTTCGAATATCCAAATTAAGTAAAAATTTAGTTTGTTACAAACTTTCATTAAAAATATGAAATGTAGGATAATAATACGTTCGTGTTAATACTATTATTATTAATAAAAAATATTACTATTGGCAACCACCTATTTTGGTGTACAATAATGCCAGAGACGTTTATTCGTATCAACACTGCCGCCGCGGCCATGTTGATCCAGTTTAACAGTTGCGCTCGATCGCACTTGGAGCCACAATGGTGGACGAAGTGGTCCAGTTTCACCTGATTCCCTCTAGAATTACCCGCCTTGGCGGCCATGTTGGTCCGGTTTCAACGCTGCCCTCTCAGCTACACTATGTGATATAATGTCAGATACGTCCAGTTATGCGTAGAAAGGTGACGCGACGATTACATTACCCCTTCAGAAACACTTTTATGCAGTGCATTTTTATCGTCTTTTTTTCTTTTAATATTATAGTATTGGAATTGCATCACACTTGGTCAACTTGCACAAATGAAGGTAGGTTGCGATGCATAACGTTGGTCTTTTATGACGGGACCTGAATTTAGCGTAGAAAAGTTGTACAATCGTTGGCGTTTCATGATGAAAGGGTCACTCGGGTTTGACGACGAATGACGTCAGGCACTGTTTTCAAAGATTTGACCCAAAAGGCTGTACAATAAAAATAGTCAGCCTTAACGTTGCGTTAAAAAATGGGCGATTGACAACGAAAGCGGTACAAAATGGGGACCACAATTGATTCCTGTGATTATACATGCTCATCAAAGCTTCAGATTTATTCGTGACCAATTTAACAAGACAGTCATTTTTTTGCAGATGACAGTACTTATTTTTTCCTAACTAAATGTGTAAACATGTTATTCATATTTTTCAAAAGGGAACCACAATTTAAAAACGAGCCATACATCTGAAATTACATTCATTTGTGAAAAGGAGTACATATAAGCACTATATAAATCAGTATGTATCATATTGTATAACTGGTGGATCTCTTTGAAGCCAGAGCATCAAACAAAGTTTTTTTTGTTGCTGCTCTTTGAAATTCTTACAGGTATGGACACTGAATCACCTCACTCATTTTAATAGGAATATCAAATGTGGATTTAACATTTGACTGAAACAGTTTCGCATGAATATAACCCAGAAGCAATGGAGAATTTTTTTTTGGTCTATCTCAGAGATCTTCAGTTAAAATTAAAAGGGGCAGTGATCTACACAGAGCAAATGTCCAAATGAAAGGTATTGAGATAAGTGATTGACAGCTTATTGCTTATAAAAATTAATTGATTAACTTTCAATTTTTTTGGTCATTTTTCAGTCTCTCAACAAGAATTTGTATGATTTCTGTTGTCATTGAAATCAAACTTATTATCTTTTGCATTTAATTTGGAAATTGCTGCTTTATTTTGAAAACAATGACCCAACGGGTTATTGAATCATCATTGGCAAGCCTACATTTCAGTATAAATTATATTTTGATGATGATTTTGATGCCAACAACTCCCCCCCAAAAAAAGAAAATAAAAGAAACCTTTTGGGCAACAATTTTTTTTAACAAGCCAACCGTGACATCGACTCAGCAAATCTTTTCCACAGAATGAACTCTTTGAATGGGTCATTACGGTTACATGATCACATTAAGGCATACCGGAGTGAGCTGTACATGAGCTGTACACACAGTATGTGACAAGTGGCCTATGTTTAAAAAAGTCAATAAATTATGTGTGAGAGCGCACATATTTTATCATTGCAAGAACAATGGACCGAGGGCCACCATTTTAATATCTGTTTTTTATGTTATGTGTTGTGCTTATTATTTTATTTTCATTTTATATTAACTGTTTTATCAGGCACTCTGTTACAACTGTTGTGAAAACGCTATATTAATCAGGACGCGTTATATTATATGCTGTCTTTTAAGAACACTACTGCATCATTAGCTAGCTTAGCGCCAATACTGTCAATGACACCTAGTTCACTTGACATATGATGACCAAAACCAAAGATTTGTAGTACTTGAAATCGAAATATATTGTACTACGTCGAACGTTTTGTAAAAAATAATAACAAAATAAATAGTATTTGAGTGGTATAGTAATATATATATATATATATATATATATATATATATATATATATATACACACACACACACACACACACACACACACACACACACACACACACACACACACATACACACACACACACACACACACACACACACATACATATATATATATATATATATATATATACATATATATATATATATATATATACACATACACATATATGTATATATATATATATACATACATACATACATATATATATATATATAAATGAAGTTGTTATGTAATATCTATCAAATTAAGAACAAGTCAAACGTGACAATTATACATAAATTCTTAGGATTTTAGCTATAATTAATTTCTGTCCGACCTTTTCACAAATGAGTTGATTATGTAATCAATATTTAATAGAAGTATCGGTCATAGGGCTGCAATTATTCTTTCTTTCAGGTTTGTCATGAAAGAAAAAGTCCACTAGGTGACGCCACAGTGCAACATTTTGTTCTTTTGACCGTGGACGGACAGTTCCTACGTTGGCCACTAGATGGCGGCAAAAACAAGAACACGAAAAATCATCTGTATTTGTCTCATCGAAATAAATGAACGGGGAATGTGTTTAATTCAGGTATCCTATTTTATTTAATACAGTACAGATTGTAATTCGAGCTAATACTTATTTTAGATTTCTTTTTTAATACACGTGAATGTGAGAAATATTTCATTTTATTAAATGCTTGTTTTATGCTTACCCCTTTGGCACAGTTGAAGATGTTCGAAAAATAACGATTGTATTTATTCCAAAAATCAATAATTTTGAACTGCTAAATGGAATCAACTACCCCCCCTCCCAAAAAGTCAAGTCATATAATATACGTAGAATTTTTATATTTATATTTTATATTGCATATTATTATAAAATATCAAATATTATAAATTTTATATTTCACAGATTTGTGTGTGTGTAATAATATGTGTTATTTTACATAAAATAAATGTATGTTTATATATTTTATGGCTGTTTATGTTTTAATTTCTGATCATTTTAATTCTTACAACGGAGAAGAAACAGCAACAACAAGTCAAGATCCATCATTAAACATAATTTGGATTCATGACTGTAAATAAATGTTTTTAAATAGATAATTTTTTTTAAACTCATATCACGCATGGCTACTGATTGGTGAACTACGCAACCAACGGCAAATCAGAACACACATTGCTGAGTGGTGGGTGCAGGTGCTGCATGTATCTAATGCGCGAATTTAATGTTTGTAAGGCGAAAAGTTTGTAAGCTAAAACGTTCGTAAACTGAGGTATCACTGTAGTTGCAAAAAAAAAAACCGAGGTGAGACATCCATCTTTTTTAACCTCAGGGAGACATACCACAACGGTTGGTTTAGTTGAAGGTGTTGAATCCATTCTTATTGTGCAAAGGGAGGTTAACCGTCCCCCGGAAGTCCTCCGCGATCTCGTCGAAAGTGCGGCCTTTGGTTTCGGGAACCCGAAACCAAGTAAAGGCAAAGCCCATCACAGCTAAGGCCATGAAGATGAGGTACAAGAAACCACCGATGAGTTCCTGCGTGCAAAGGAATAGCAGTGTTTGAAATAACGTCTGCCCGGAGACCAACTTTTACATCAGGCGTACAACTTTCAAAACGTCTCGGCCCGGGTGGCCGACAACTTCTTCAAGAAAAAAAAGATTTTTTCAAATCTAACATTTGTTTTATTCAATAAAATAAAAACTACAAGCAAATTACAACAAGCCACGTGGACTCCTCTTTCTAAGCGCCTTTCAAAACTTTCAAGTACACTTTACAGTCACAGTATAGTCTGAAGCACGAAACAGGCTTTTGATTGGCTGACAAACGTTCATTTGGCAATTTGCATACTCGGCACGGCAGCCAATCAGAAGCCTGTTTCGTGACTTCGGACTATACCGTGACTGAAAAGTGTACTTGAGAGTTTTGAAAGGCGCTTAGAAAGAGGAGTCCATGTGGTTTTGAGCAGACAACGCAACCCAAACATTGCATTGTGCACCATGACGACAAACGACAACTGGAGCAAAATCTTCAGCAAGGGATATTTATCATAAATTAAGCAATGGAGCATTTGTGGTCGGTACTGTACTTCCTTAATTTAAAAAAAAATCCTTTATACTTCGCAACAATGTTTTTTTTTCGCGATTAGTCGCCTTATTGTGTTTCAAGTTGTGAAAAATGGGGCAGGCAACTTTATGGCCGGGCTGGCAAATTTTCAGAGTTGTCTACCCTGGTCTTCACTAACTTTTTTTCATGAGTTTCAGATACTGGGAATAGGAACGCTCAAGTGGACAAAACGGGACAAACAATGGGGGATGCGTGGACTGGACACTCACGTATAAGGGAGGGAAAAGCAGCGCCAGGAGGAACTTCCCTCCCCAGTTAAGCATGCTAGCGAGGGACATGCCGATGGACCTGCCGGGCTGGTCGAAGAGTTCGCCGGCGATGAACCAGGAGATGGGGCCAGGCCCGAACTCGTACGCCGAGATCAGGGAGAACACCAGCAGGACCTGAACGCTACGCAACTGGGGCACCATTTGCTGAAGGACACAAAATCCAAAATCCTATTTTTCTCTCCATCTCTCTAAATGTAAGGAGACTGAATTTGTTCCTTTGTTGTGTATTCAAAAAACATAGATTTAACATGTGATGCTAGCTTGCTAGCTTTTCTCTTTTGGGGTATTATTTTCAATTTTTTTTGTGATGTTGAAGCTAATCATCTCTACTTCTTTGAAGGTGTCGGACGTTTCGCTCCTCATCCAAAAAGCTTCGTCAGCGAACTAAAGATGTGCTGGTACCTCTGGCCTTATATATATATATATATATATATATATATACAGTAAAGTCTCGTTATATCGATATTCAAGGGAGTCTGAAAAAATATCGATATAACCGGGACTATCGCTATATCCGGCCCTGTTTGCATGTAATTTTCTCCGTGCGTGCATAGAAATAGTATCGATATAACCGGGACTATCGATATATCCGATATCAATATAACGAGACTATACTATTTATTTTGTTATTATTTTTTACAAATCTACAAATCTTTGGTTTTGGTCATCATATGTCAAGTGAACTAGGTGTCATTGACAGTATTGGCGCTAATATCTCACTCATCTGCCTGTCTCTTTAATGTTTAAACCACCTCCCCTCACTGCTGCGTTCTAGACCAATCACATGGCTTTAACCGAAGACTGGGGGCGGGGAATAGAGGACAAAAACAGCGGGCTGCCATTTTCTTGTTATACACTCATTGTGGTGCTCCGTGTGTATCCCGAAAAATAGTTTGTATGCCAAGGTAAAATCTTCATAAGTTTAACGTTCGTAAACCGAAACGTTTGTAAGCCAAGGGGTTCGTAAACCGAGGTATCACTGTAGACTAAATACGTGTTGGTTCTTCTTGAGATACATTTTTTTTCTTTTTCACTCTCCATACTTGATACATCCCTCGAAGAAAATAAAAGTTTCACATTTCACGAGCAAAGAGTGAAGCTTACCACCACAAAGTCGATGACCGTCAACAGGAGGTTGCACACGGCGATGATGACGAAGCCCACCAGAAGCAGTCGCCGCCGCCCTGCCCTTTCCATGAGGAAAAACTGTAGGCGAAAAAAAAAAAAAACAAGTTGCTGAAAAACGAACCGGATGCCGAATACGGTGACGTGACAACGCCGACTCACCCACCGCCACTAACGTGAAGGTGACGTTGGCGCCACCAACGCCCAGAGTCAGGTACTCGGCCTCTTCAAAATTAGCCTGGAATATTCCCGTGGAATAACTGATGATCTGCAAAATGCGGTTTCAATTTAGGATTTCAAAATAGGGGTTAGGGTTTCAAAAAAAGATTTAGGTTACAGGGTGTTACAAATAAGGGTGTTTGGGTTTTAAAAATATAGTCTGGTGGTTAAAAAAATTAGTCTGGAAAAACGGGACCGGTTAGTATGGATTAAGGTTGCAAACAAAGGTTAGGGTTTAAAATGTGGCTTTCTGGTGTTTTTAAAGTTAGCCTATTACATTTTCCAGGGTGTTGATTAAAGCTTTCTAACATAATTAAATTGTTTCTATCAAGGTTAGTGTCCTAATTATGCTTTTAAACCGCAATTAGGGCTTCAAATAAACTTTAGTTTTGAACTCATTCACTCTCAGACGCGCAAAAATATGTCCACTCCAGTGCCATGTTTTTTGTCATTGTCACTCGAATTCCAAGACCCACAGAATATTGAGTTTTAGGACTACACAAACATTCAGTACAGCGTTAGAAACCTAAGACTCTCTTCTTTCATCAGAAAAAAAAAAACGAGTTAATTCCTAAATGATGGGTCTGGAGTTATTTGAGCTTGAAATGGGGGCAGATGTAGAAAATACGATACAGATTGATTTATATAGCGCTTTAACAACGGCTGAAGCTAGAACAAAGCACTAACATTGAAAAAGGGAAATGCTGGCCACTTGTGGAGTCGAAAAATATTATCAGAGGTCTGGCCAGCGCTTTATTGGCACCCAAGTATGAAAAAACCAAACCCCAAAAAATTCGGGAATGGCGATCTACGTCATATTTTCAATTCACGAATACATTCGTGAACGGCAGTGAATGAGTGAAATTAGGGTCGTGGTTTCGTGGCTAGGGTACAATTCGGGTTTCAAGCCAGGTAGGGGTTTTAAAAGTTACTGTGTCAGTTTTGCGTTTGATATTGGCGTAGGGTTCCAAGAGTTAAGGTATCAAATTAGGTTTGGATTTTAAATTTAGGTTAGTCTGTGTAGGCTCTCAGTCATACAGGAGTGGTCAAATCGATGAAAAGGTTTCTTCAGCCATCAATTGTACTTCTTTGAAGGTGTCGGACGTTTCGCTCCTCATCCGAAGAGCTTCGTCAGCGAACTAAAATTGTGCTGGTAAATCCGGCCCTATATATATCCCAAATGGTGCCAGATCATAGATATTTTCATCGTTTCAAATTAGGGTTTTAACTCTGATATCTTAGACAAAAGTAAGGAGTTTAATTTTGGCTTTCCAACTTTGGTTAAAATTCCAAGTTAGGGTTTCCAGCCTGGTTTAGTTTTAAACATATTTTAAACTTCATTTAGGGTTTTAAATTCAAGTTTCAAGATTGTCAACTTGGGAGTGTTGTGCCTTGTCTTTCGTGGTTACCGCATTGAATCCCGACAGCTGGCTGGCCAAGTTGACACAGAAGACGATGATGATCGGCTGCCTGTAGCTTTGCTTCCGGAAAAAATCCAAGATGCCGACGGACTCCTGAATATGCGCGGCTTCGCCTTTGATCTCCTCCAGCTCGGCCAGCACCAGTTCGGGAGATCCTCGCAGTCTGAGCAGGGCTGCGGGAGGGTCACATTGGAATTAGCTCCTCTGCCAGAATATGGCCGACTATTCAGTGTCCAGGTTTCGTAAAATGATGGTTTGAAGTGCGGTAAGGTTTTGAAAACCAGGGTTGGGCTTTCAAGTGAGGAATAGGGCAAAAGGTGAGGGTTGTCCTACCAGCGTCGGCCTCGTCCTCGTCCCCTTGGTTGATGAGCAGGTAGCGAGGGCTTTCGGGGCAGAACGGTAGGACGATGTACTGCAGCAGCGCCGGGATCAAGGACAGGGACATCATCATGGGCCAAAGTTCTTTGGTACCCAGCATGGTCTCCAGTCCAGACACCTGTCACAGGGCCGAAGGAACCTTGAAGCCCTCATCGAAATCTCTCCGGCAACGACGCCTTGGCGTCCACCTCACCATGCCTAGTAGGATTCCGGAGGCGAAAGCCACCTGGTTGAGGGTGGCGAAGGCGCCCCTCAGCAGGGTGGGTGACACCTCCTGGATGTACAACGGGTTGAGGCTCATCGCCAGGCCGCAGAAGAGACCGAATATCAGTCTGCCCAGGATCAGAGTCTCAAAGGATTGACTGACTTTGGACACTGCCATCAGGGTCGCTCCCACCACCGATAGGCAGTTGACAGTCAGGATGGAGTTACGTCTGGAGGGGCCAAGACCAGAATTCAATTGACATACGTCAGAGACGGACCAGGAGACTCAATATTGATTTTGAAAATTGATCCAGTTTCATTTTTTTACCCCACGGACCAGGTAAAAATCTTCATCCTCACCGTCCAAAAGTCTCAGCCACGAATTTGACACCCAGAGAGCCTAGTACGGCTCCAAAGTCCTTGATGCTGACCGAGAGGGACCACAGAATGGTGAGGGTCTCAGCTGGGATGGTTCCGTTATATCTATTCCTCCATGTTTGGTTGAAGAACTCCTCGATGACCTAAAAACAGACCAGAGCGTCACCTGTCCAGAAAAACCATTCGCTAATCGGTATGTCTGTAGTTACCTTCGCGGGGGAGTTGATGTTCCCTGTTTGGTAGCCCACCTGCAACGAGCCCAGAATCGCCGCCAAGACTGAGATCAGGACTAAGGCCGTCAGGTGGCGCTGGAACAGATGGCGAAAGGTTGACGAGCAACCGTCAGTCGATGAGCACTAGCAAGTCTGGATGATGGTTTTGAATTGTGGCGTCAAGGAAGTGTTCAGGTCGCAAGGTAGGATGTATGGATTCAAGATGACGTACCAGGAAAGGGGGTGGTTTCAAATTAGGGTTTTAGAGCGGGAGTGTCAAACTTGGTTTTTACCGTGGGATACATTGTAATTACGGTTTCGTCTCGGGGGCTGGTATGAAGTTGGCGAAACCACAACAAAGTAATGAATAAATAGTTTTCAAATCTGAAATCAAGAATAATGACTTATTGTCGTTTACACACGACAATTTGAACATTTGGTTCGAACTTTAGCAAGCATCACGGCACTTAACATGCTTGATGTACTTTGGCGGGCCGAATAAAATGATATGACGGACCAGATTTGGCCCCCAGGCCTTGACTTTGACACCTGTGCTTTAAAACATCGGTGAGAGCCTAACAAGGTTTCAACCCTGACTCTGAGTTTCTCATCAAGGTTTCAAGACCGGACTAGGGATTTAAATGAGGTACATATGCTTCCGATGTCAGTCTAAATGGGGTTTCAAGGCGGACCGAGTTAAGGGTTGAGAACCGCGGCCCCTGGTATCCACATAGTAGCGAAGTCCATGTCAATATGGACGGTTTTGGAAGTGAAAAGTTGGCGTCAAATATTTTCACACCGTGCCAACATGTTGACTCGTATTTACATCAAGAACGCGTTAAGTGTTCTGCTTCTCACGTGTTGGAGAAGAAGACAACACAAACCTCCCTCATGGCCATTTGTTAGCGTCGGATGAAGTTCCTCTTCCCCCGCCGGGTGATCACAATGCATTTATCACCTGCTGTGGAAGAAAGCAAGAAATACAAGATGACTGTTGTCGTTCAAACAATATGCATTCTGCGACGAACACGCCTCGGGGCCGACAAACGGAGAAATCCAGGTCTGAAACCCTTGCAGTTTTCCAAAAGAAAGGATTGAGCTAAGGTACAGTCGGGCTTGTCTGCTAGTTTGCATATTTTTTTTTACAAAATAGCTAACTCTACCTCACGTGAGTTTATTATACATATGATCAGATTAGGATAATTAGTTTTCTTTTTTTTTTCCCGCTCATTTACTTAAGTAAATTTGTGCTCTAAGGCAGCAGTAGTAGATAGCTAGCTTAAAAGCTAGCTTCTATTCCTAAAAGAAAGCTAACATTAGTTCACAACCCTGTTAACTATATGATAGTAAAATA
The DNA here is from genome assembly GCF_051943395.1 of Hippocampus bargibanti. Taxonomy (NCBI): domain Eukaryota; kingdom Metazoa; phylum Chordata; class Actinopteri; order Syngnathiformes; family Syngnathidae; genus Hippocampus; species Hippocampus bargibanti. Next base: position 3,332,789 of record NC_142742.1, on the reverse strand, counting down.
GTGATCACAAATTAAGCTTTTGGGTTCAAAACAGGAAGCAGAAAATAAGAAAAATAAAACTTCTAAGAATACTGAAGGCAAAATGGCCTCCAATTCTGGTACGACACTTGAAATAGCATCCCTGAAGATCCCAGGCTAACATTGGTTTGGGTTCGAAACCCTGTTAACTGTGATGACAGTAAAATAGTGATCACAAAATAAGCTTTTGGGTTCAAAACAGGAAGCAGAAAATAGGGAAAAAAAACAACGTTTTAAAAATATTATAGCCAAAATGGCCACAGATTCTGGAACAGCATTCGAAATAGCATCCCCAAAGATCCCAGAAAGCTAACATTCATTTGGGTTCGAAACCCTGTTAACTGTGATGACAGTAAAATCATGATTAAGCCTTTGGTTGCAAAACAGGAAGAAGAAAATACAAAAAAATAAAACTTCAGAATATTGAAGCCAAAATGGCCGCCGATTCTGGAATGACACTTGCCTGGGATCTTCGGGGATGCTTTTCCAAGTGTCGGTCCAGAATCGGCGGCCATTTTGGCTTCAATATTCTCAAAATGGCCTCCGATTCTGGAACAAGGCTCAAAATAGCATCCCAGGTTAACCGAAAAGAATTATTGTTCAGCAATAAAGCCTTCAAGTGCACAGATGAATGGACATTTTTGAAGTTGAGTTTTAGTCTTGCAATTAATTTTGTTATGAATGAAAAATCATTTCATTCATCGTGATTTCAAGCGCTATCTAAAATAATCGGGATTATCCCTGTACATTTTACCATGTTGTCTGTAATATAATAATAATAATAATAATACATTTCATGTGTAAGCACCTTTCAAAACTCTCAAGGTCACTTTACAGTAACTGGATCAGTTTTTCTGTGGGTGAGCAGCGGCAGCCACATGCGCCAGCGTTCACTCAACCCGGAATAACTCAAATAAATAAAAGGCTGGCTAGCTCGCTATCAGATAGCTAATAGATAGCCAGCCAGCCAGCTAGCTAACAGATAGCCAATAGATAGCTAGCTAATAGATAGCTAGCCAGATAGCCCGCCAGCTTGCCAATAGGTAGCTAATAGATAGCCAGCCAACTTTCTAGCTATTAGATATCCAATAGATAGCCAGCCAGCTAGCTAGACAGCTAATAGATAACCAGCTATTAGCTTGCCAGCCAGCTGGATAGACACCTAATAGATCCTGTGTCTGGTTTACAAATAAAATGGGTTATTATACTTTTGTTTTTTCCATAATGGTGAAGAAATTATAACCAAACGCAGAAAAAAAAATCTACACATGTATAGCGACCAGCTCTTAACATAAAATACACAAATATTCCAAATACTCACCAACGCCGCTGAGAATATCTTGTCCGAAGTAATCACAAAAGATAGTCTTTTCCACTCTATCATTACTTATCTCCGATCCGATGCCATCCTCATCCCGTGCGATTCAAGTGCAAGAATGTTTTTGGGCTCAGAGCTTCACTCCTGGAACCGTGCGCATACACACACAAATATACAAAGACACGCAAACACACACCTACCGGACCAGTTAGTCGCGTGATAAAGTCGCACGTAGACGCTGAATTTGTGGTTAGTTTGAAAAAAAAAAAAAAAAAAAAAACACAGACGCGGGCCTCCCGTGAAGCTTGTCATGTAACGGTTGATTCGACAAATGTTTTCGGGGCTGACACAGGGAGCGGCTCATTTTTTTTTAAGCTATGACTTTAGCGGAGCGTTAGCGGAAGGATCTCCCAGAGTCCTTTTGGACACGTGCTAGGTGGATACATCGATCGGACAATGTCGACTGCATGAGGATTATTCTTGACCGGGATCTTTTTAGGAAATGAAAACGCTGAAATCGGAGTGAGTGGAATGAACACATTCGAGGCTAATGCTAATTAGCACACAGGACATAAACGGGAATGACCGTGCGAGCGAGCGCCTCGACGGGCGCGCTTTTGGGAATACAGGTAATATCCAATTTACGACCGAGTTCCGTTCCGACCAAACGGTCGTAAGTCAAAATGGTCGTAAGTCGAAATACATTCAAAATGTTGAATAGAGACTCGTTGGCTAAAAGACTTGCAAACTTCCCCCTCTGGTGCCATCACACTGTCGATTGCTGTACGAGAGAGAGAGATGCTGGCTGGCTGGCTAAAATTACGTACGCGTTGCCGGCCTGCTAGCGCGTTGCGGTGCGAGGCGTAGAATTAAAAAAAAAATTAAATAGGGTCTGGAGGTCGTGGTCGTAAGTATGGGTGGTTGTAAGTCGAGGCGGTTGTAAATCGGATGTTACCTGCCGGCGACGGGATGCCAGAAGCCAAGTGAATCTGCAGATAGCTATCTAGCTGGTTATCTGTTAGCTAGCTAGCTATTTTCTGTCAATTAGCTATCTAACTAACTAGCTGGCTATCTAGCTAACTATCTATTACCTATCTATCAAGCTAGCCATCTATTATCTATCTATCTAGCTAGCTATGTATTAGCTAGCTTTCTATCTATTTTAGTTACTTCCGGGTTGACTGACGCCTAGCGCATGTGGCGACCGCTTTTCACTCGCAGAAAAACCGATCCTGTGACTGTAAAGTGACCTTAAAAGGCGCTTAGACATTAAATGTATGATTATTATTTTTATGATGAGTAGAGTGAACACGTTCGAGGCTAATGCTAATTAGCACACAGGACATAAACAGGAATGAAACAAATACAGAAGACATGTATGAAAGCACAGACCAGCGCGAACAAAGTCTTGAAACTGTCCTTTCGAACCTTGAGCCACATTTAGTCACACTGCCCAACACAAAAATACTCAGATTACATCAGTTATTCCATGTCCGCAACTATTTAAAAACATTTCAAAGCGTGAAGCACGGCAGTAAGCGCAAACAGGCCCGGTTATCCGCGTGGAGGCGCGTCTGGCACATGAACTTTGACCTCACCCAGGCCAAAGCAACTACCCCACACCCCCATGAGGCAGGTTCAAATCGACCCTGACCCCCAGGTGGCGTTAATGGCCCTTTCCAATTACTCTTTATGGCGTCTCATGTGGTTTTTAAGTGTTTCAGTGCACACAAGGCCATGCCAGTTGACTTTGGGCTTTAGTAGAAAATAAATAAACAGATAGCTATCTCGCTAGATAGCTAGATCGATAGCTAGCCAGATCGATAGCTAGATAGCTAGCTCGATAGCTCGAAAAACATAACAAATAAGTGAATAGGTGAATAAATGAATAAAAAAAAAATAAGCGGACACATACATAAAGCAAATAAATAAATAAGCAAATAAATTAATGAAAAAATATATATAAATAAATGAACAAGTAAATAAGAGAATCCTTAAGTAATGAATAAATTAAACATATATGTATATACATAAGTGAGTAAATAAATACAAATAAATAAGTGAATAGGTGAATAAATAAAAATGAATTAAAAAAAATAAGCGGACAGATACATAAATAAAGCTAATAAATAAGTGAATAAATTAATGAATAAATAAACAAAAACAAATAAACAAGTAAGAGAATCCATAAAGTAAGGAAAAAATAAAACATATCTATAAATAATAGCTAGCTCGATAGCGAGATAGATAGCTAGCTTGATAGCTAGATAGCTAGCTGGCTTGTAAGCTAGATATATAACTTGATAGCTAGATAGACAGCTAGCTAGCTCGATAGCTAGCTCGAGAGCTAGATAGTCCGATAACTAGCTCGAGAGCTAGATAGTCCGATAGCTAGCTCGAGAGCTAGATAGTCCGATAGCTAGCTCGAGAGCTAGATAGTCCGATAGCTAATAGCTAGACAAAATTAGTAAAAAAACAAAAATGGTAAGATCATAAAAAAATACACATTAGCCCATGTTTTATTTGTAGCACTACTTATGGCTTTTATGAAAAAAAAATAGTTTGAAGCTTTTTCTCCCTTTGGTCGACGTGAGCACAAATGTATACGAGCGACTTTGAAATGAGCGATTTTTGAGCGTATTAAATTAGCGATTGAACATGATTTTGGGATGTTGGTGTGTTGATATTCGCTCACAACTTTACAAGATCGCAGTTTGAGGTATCAACTTGAACAATGCCGTTTGGGATTTCAAGCTAGCTAACTTGTTTCATTGTTTGTTTGTTTGTTTGTTTGTTTTGTAAAATTAGCATATTCCGAAAAGTACCGATTTTGCACATGTGAGACTTCCCCCTGAACTGGCAGGCGATGTTTTTTGACCCCGCTTCCCTTTTTGTCAAGTGCCTGGAACTTCTGTTGTGAATTGACGGGGGATCAATAAAACTGACTTGACATACGGGGGGGGGTGTCACGAGCCCCAATTCCAGTCACCACCTGTGAAACCCACATCGGCGCGAGAGCATGCGTCACCACGACAACTCGTTTGAACTTCACACCGCCAGTCAAATGCGCCGCATATGTCCGCGGATGAGCCAGATGTGTTGCAGATGCCCCGCGGCTCCAATTGCATCGGTGAAATGAACTCGCCCAAAACCCCGCCTAAGCGCAGTCCCACTTGCTAACACGTGCCGGCAACATCCCACGTCTTTGAGGTCTCATTTGTACAGAGTGTCTTTGTCATTTTTTTTTCTTTCTCCACGCATGGAAGCTATTAGCGTTGATTGTGAGGGTGCACCTTTCAATTGCATGTCAGCTTTGCATAAAGACACCTGGTAGCGCATGAAAGGACGGATACGGGTAGTAAGTCAACATCCAAGTACCGTACGGTCAACGTAATAGGTCAAAAATCCCTGGAAATGGACGAAATGATTCTAAAATGGCCGCTTCAAACAATGATTCATGGAGAATTAATCGCTGATCAAATGCCAGACAACGTGTGGTTGCCGCTGCTCACCCACAGAAAAACGTATTTGTTATTAATTAAGCAGATGTAGGTAACCATTAGCTATGCGTCTTCAGTTGACCTCATTCAAGATGTCTTGAAAATCTTTTAGCGAGCTATCGATATCGAGTTAGCTACTGTATCTATTGGCCATCTATTCGCTAGCTCTTGGCCATCTATTCGCCAGTTATTGGCCATCTAATCGCCAGTTATTGGCCATCTATTCGCCAGCTATCGGCCATCTATTGCGTACCTAGCTATCTTAAAATCTATTTGAGTTATTCCGGGTTGAGTGAACGCTAGCGCATGCCGCTGCTCACCCACAGAAAAAAAGCGCGTAGAAATGAACTGTATTATTATAATAATCCATTTGATTTCTAAGCACCTTTCAAAACTCTCAAGGTCACTTTACAATTACAGGATAAGTTTTTCGGTGGGTGTGCCACACGCACCAGCGGTCACTCAACATGGAAGTAAGAAAGCTAGCGAGCTAAGAGACAGCTAATAGATACAGTAAAGTCTCGTTATATCGATATTCAAGGGAGTCCGAAAAAAATATCGATATGACCGGGACTATCGATATATCCGACCCTGTTTGCATGTAATTTTCTCCGTGCGTGCATAGAAATAGTATCGGTATAACCGGGACTATCGATATATCCGATATCGATATAAAGAGACTTTACTGTAGCTAAATAACTCGGATAGAAAGCTAGCTAGCTAATAGATAGCTAACAGATAGCTAGCCAGGCCTTCACTCAACCCAGAAGTCGGATAGAAAGCTAGCTAGCTAATAGATAGCTAACAGATAGCTAGCCAGGCCTTCACTCCACCCGGAAGTAATTCAGATAGAAAGCCAGCTTGCTAAGAGGCAGCTAATAGATAGCTAAGTAAATAGAAAGCCAGCTTGCTAAGGCCTTCATTCAACCCGGAAGTCAGATAGAAAGCTAGCTAGCAAATAGATAGCTAACAGACAGCTAGCCAGGCCTTCACTCAACCCAGAAGTCAGATAGAAAGCTAGCTAGCTAATAGATAGCTAACAGATAGCTAGCCAGGCCTTCACTCCACCCGGAAGTAATTCAGATAGAAAGCCAGCTTGCTAAGAGGCAGCTAATAGATAGCTAAGTAAATAGAAAGCCAGCTTGCTAAGGCCTTCATTCAACCCGGAAGTCAGATAGAAAGCTAGCTAGCAAATAGATAGCTAACAGACAGCTAGCCAGGCCTTCACTCAACCCAGAAGTCGGATAGAAAGCTAGCTAGCTAATAGATAGCTAACAGATAGCTAGCCAGGCCTTCACTCCACCCGGAAGTAATTCAGATAGAAAGCCAGCTTGCTAAGAGGCAGCTAATAGATAGCTAAGTAAATAGAAAGCCAGCTTGCTAAGGCCTTCATTCAACCCGGAAGTCAGATAGAAAGCTAGCTAGCAAATAGATAGCTAACAGACAGCTAGCCAGGCCTTCACTCAACCCAGAAGTCAGATAGAAAGCTAGCTAGCTAATAGATAGCTAACAGATAGCTAGCCAGGCCTTCACTCCACCCGGAAGTAATTCAGATAGAAAGCCAGCTTGCTAAGAGGCAGCTAATAGATAGCTAAGTAAATAGAAAGCCAGCTTGCTAAGGCCTTCATTCAACCCGGAAGTCAGATAGAAAGCTAGCTAGCAAATAGATAGCTAACAGACAGCTAGCCAGGCCTTCACTCAACCCAGAAGTCGGATAGAAAGCTAGCTAGCTAATAGATAGCTAACAGATAGCTAGCCAGGCCTTCACTCAACCCGGAAGTAACTCATTAGTCTATTTTGTATGAGTGCATCACGATGCCTGTAAAATTTGAGTGTTTTCAAATGTGTTTTAGCCCTTTTTTTTTGTACTTGCCTTCCGGCATTCCATATTCTTGTCATACTACGTACGATCCAACGGGGTTAAAAAAAACATGTTGACTTTTGATTGTTTTTTTTAAAACCGAAAACCTCAAATATTTATTTTACAAACTGCGATCGGTATAACGTCACATGCTGTGTACAAAAAGCAGGATTAACCAGAGCGGCGCTGCCAAAAATGAATGGACTGAGGCATGTAAACATCCATTTTACTGGGGTAAGGGGGGTGGGGGGGGGTGTCCAGTTGAATCATTTGTGCTGGTTGTAATGAAACACTCACAATTCTGCTTTTTTTTTTTAATTATTTTTTATTCTTATTGTCGTTTTTTTACACAAATTTACAACAGCAAAGAACATTGATCTTCTAAGCATAATGGGCAGACAAAACACTCACAAATGTTGGGTTGCTTTCTGACCGGGACTTAATTTCAGTTGCCATGCCATTTGCTTGTTTTGGATGATGGGGGACAGGGAGACGGGGGGGTTACTGCTGGGATGTTACATTTTATATCCAAAGTTAAAGGACAACTGACGTCTCCGGACAAGTTGTGTCCAGAATTTGTAAAATGGCTTCAAATGACTTCTACTGAGCGTATTTTACAAAGATTCCACCGCATATAGCTATATTTTACATTGTAAGACTCGCTCTGAATATTCCGGAAGTCTTGTTTTTGAGTTGGCGAGTCCTCACGTTACGTCAGACAAACCAATACATATGTACAGTGAGACCTCAACTTACAAACACCTTATCCTACAAACTTTTAGTCTTACAAATGTCAAATTTCTGAAAATTAAACCTTATAATAAGCACTATTCTCATAATACGCACTCACCACGGCTGGCGGAGTGATCTTCGGCGGAAGCACACGATCAAACAGCACCAGAGGTTAAGTTACCAACAGTCCATATGGAAGGTGACTCTCCTTCCATAAGCCATCAACGACCATCAAAAAGGTCAATAAAACGTTTTTTTACAGCACAGTTTATTTCTTTAATTACAGTCCTCCTGTAATGTGCCTCTCTTTCCAAACAGCAATTCCCTTTGACCTCCAACGCCATTCCATCAAGCCATCAATGACCATCACAAATGTAAATAAAGTGACTATGATACAATGCAGTGTATTTCTTTCATTACAATACAATAGCACATTTATTATACATAGAATAAGGTATGTTGTGTGTGGTTGTAAGGCTTATTTCGTTGAAAAGTATGTTTTATGGAAACCCGGGAACGGATTATTCCCATTTTAATGGTTTCCTATGGGAAAATTCTTTTTGGGAGACAGACTTTTCGCCTTACACACTCCAATTAAGTTGAGGTCTCACTGTATGTCATTGTAATTTGGACAGCCACACTCATTTCACTTAGGAATTAACTCTTCATTTTTAGTCCTAAAATTCAATATTGTGTGGGTCCTGGAATTCGAGTGACAATGACAAAAACCCTGGCACTGGAGTGGACACGTTTTTGCACATCGTCTGGCAGTGAATGAGTTAAAATGCCTCCCGGATGCCTCTCTGGTGAGGTGTTCCGGGCATGCCCCACTAGCAGAAGACCCCGGGGACACCCTGGTGAGACTACGTCACACAGCTAAGCCTGGGAATGCCTCGCGATCTGCCAGAATGAGATGGAAGAAGTGGCTGGGGAAAGGAAAGAAGTGGCTGGGGAGAGGTAAGTTTGGGCTTCCCTACTGAAGCTGCTGCCCGCGCAACCTGATTTCGGATAAGCGGCAGATAATGGATGGATGGGGGGGGGGGGGGGGGGGTTTCACCATGCAAAAAAATTATACAAAAAAAAAATCAAAAAATATCAAAATCGGTGCTGATAAACTGAACTTCAGCAGTCAGTTTCATTCTGATTCATTGCGCCCGTTTTCTATGTACAAAAAAAAAAATATCCCTCAACAATTGCGAAGAGGAATGGGCAATTCGTGGCGTTTCTTTCAACAACCACGTAAAAAAAAATAGAGTGGATATCTTCCCAACTCCAGTTTCAACACCGATAGACATTTCAATGCCCATAAAAAAAAGTCACGTCGGTCTTTTACAGACCACAAAATTTGACCCCGCGCCACTTCAAAATGCCATTCCAGCACCATCCTTAGACTTAAAAATAAGAATAAAAAAATTGAAACAACTGGTTCATCAAAAAAGACGTCCTAATTGAGAGCCAACGTGCACTTTGGTCGGCTAACGGCTAACGGCTAGGTAGATTATCATTCGAAGAGAAACTAAGTCAAACAAAACGCAAACGTGGGAGGAAATAGTGCAAATATTTTGGCGCTGCTTTGTACTTCTTGTGTTTTGCGCATATATGTGTGTGTGTGTGTGAACCAAGTCAGGAAGTTATTTTCTCTCCGATCAGTCTTAGATTTTTTTTTTTTCACCGTCAAGCGAGCGTGTTGATGCCTTCCTTCTGTGCCCTCTGCTCTCTTCTCGGTTCCGGGAACGTTCTCCTCTCACACCAGGAGATCTGCTGCAATCAGAGCACGGAAAGACGGCCATTAACGACGATGACACGCGCTGATTTCATCACGCAGGTCCGACATGAGGGGATATATGCTATTTGGATGGCTGGCTGGCTAGCTATTAGCTGTGTAGCTAGCTAGATATATATCTATCTGGCAAGCTAGCTATTTATTTGCTATCTATTTCCCTTCAGACTGGCTGGCTAGCTATCTAGCTGGCTATCTATTAGCCATGTGGCTGGGTAGCGAGCAAGCAAGATAGATATATATGTAGCTAGCCATTTGCTATTTATTTCACTTCTGGCTGGCTAGCTATCTCTTAGCTGTATAGCTAGCTAGATATTATCTGGCTAGCTAGCTACTTGATAGCTATATGTATGTATGGCTATATATATATATATATATATATATATAGCTAGATAGCTATTTATTTGCTTTCTATTTGATATCTATTTCCCTTCTGGCTGGCTGGCTGGCTAGCTATGTAGCTGGTTATCTAATAGCTCTATGGCTATCTATTTCCCTTCTGGCTGGCTAGCTTTCTGGCTGGCTAGTTATCTAGCTGGTTATCTATTAACTGTATAGCTAGCTAGATAGCTATTTATTTGCTATCTATATCCCTTCTGGCTGGCTAGCTATCTATTAGCTGTATGGCTGTGTGGCTAGCTATGTATCTATCTGGCTAGCTAGCTATTTGTTTGCCATCTATGTCCCTTGTGGCTGGCTAGCTATCTAGCCGGTTATCTATTAGCTATTAGCAGATGGATTAAGTAGGCTCTTAAAGAATATATTATTAAAACAGACATTCAGAGGCCTGGAGAACAAAAAAAATTATGAGCTTAGATTGCTTACAGATGGCGACCATTATACTGTGTGTGTGTGTGTGTGTGACGGAACATAGCGCGCACGTCGGTATGTGAAAACTTGTGTTTGTAGGCGCGCCCGGCGACATTTTGAACGCAGGTGGATTCTCGGTAGCTGGCGGATTCTACATTTAGCATCTCTCGACGGGGTCGTAAATCTACCATTGAAGTCCACTTTCACTAAAAATTAAACATGACTGCCAACTATTTGCTGCTTTTTAGACATTCAATATGTTAAATATGGTTTTGTTGGTCCCAAAAAAAGCATAAGAGACAACTTGACTCACATTCCATCGCTTTTGGCGTGGGTTTTCCTACCCTGCAGGTTAACTACCCGATTCCACCATTTAGTGCCTATAAAAAAGGTTTATTTGACTATTGACGATAAATAAGAGTTATTTGACGATAAATAAAATGGACATGTGTTTTCAACTTATCCATTCTCACCGTCAGTTCCAACGAGTACAGACATTTTTTTTTTGGGGTGGTCCAATCAGATTTTTTGGCTATGTGGAATCGTTATTCTTGGCTAATGTAGCTTAGCCTTTATGATCAAATGGGACTGTTATTCAGGAATTGAAAATACAGACGCTCCCCTACTTACAAACATTTAAGTTATGAACAACGAACATTTTTGTAGTAACATGTATATTTTCTCCAGTTGTACATATAGATATCTTTATAGAGCATATATTTGATTAAATGTTTATTTTTCAGTACAAACCAATACAGGTTAATGTACAAGCCTTAATTTTATAAATCTGATACTTATAAGCCTTAAACATAAACATGTGTTATTATTATTAGCATTATTATTACATACAAAATATAGCACTGAAGCAACATACGAACAAATTCACCTTACGAACGAATCTCGTTCGTAAGTTGAGGAGCGTCTGTAAGACATACAGCGCCATTCCCGAATTTGGTCGGGTTTTGTTTTTTTAATGCTTGGGTGCCAATAAAGTGCTGACCATGGCCTCTGGAAAAAGGTCCATGTTAGCGCTTTTTTGTCGATTTTTTGATCAACGATAAAAAAATGGATAGCTAAATGAAGAAATAAACAAAAAAAAATAAATGAATAAAGAAATACATAAATGGAGAAATAAATGCATAAATAAAACAAATAAATTAAATACGTAAACAAATTAAATAAGTAAACAAAATGAATAATTACAAATAAATAAACAAACAAACCACCAAAAAATTAATAAAAATACATAAATACAAATATATAAACACAAATAAATGCAAATACACAAATAAATAAACAAACAAAATATTAATAAATAAATGAATAAATAAAGTAAAAAATAAATATCTGTGTGAAAAGGTCATACTGGCAGGTTTGACCTGGGATCTACTTCAACTTATAAAAGGACCCAAATTGTGCATTTCAAAAGGAAAACTGCTTGAGTGTGTGTAGAATTTTCCTACCTTGAAAGAGGCGCTAGCTAGGAAAATTTGAGAGTCTAAACTATGGAGGCGTGACTATTGCGATTAATGCACATATTAATTGGGTTAAAAGAGATCAACTATCACTATAAGCGGAGACATATTAGTAAAAGTAGTAAGCATTAGTCGTTCTTACTGAACGCTTTTGTCCCTTGCCTTGTCCCGTAGTTGCTGCCGGCTGTTGAACCACCTCCAAAAATAAGAAATGAGGGGGTAAAAAAAAAAAAAAATCTGACAGTCTTCCGCATATAAATATCATATTTTTTTAAGATTGAAACCAATGGGAGCATATACACTGAGAACAGCAGAAGCCTCAGAATGGATCCCTGTGGAACACCGCACGACAGTGGCTTACGTGCGTCTAGTCTCTTACCGTCTTTGCCGACTCCGAGGCAGCCCTTGAGCTCGTACAGCGAGATGGCCTTGTCCTTATTCAGGTCGCAGTAGTCAGTGAACTTGCGGGCGCATTTCTTAGGCTTGGCTTTCTTCTTCAGGTACCTCTTGAAGGGCTTCAGCTCCTTTTTGCCGACGTCCTGGCTGCCGTTGGCATCCAGCTGGGTGAAATACCAGTGCACTACCCGTTCCTCCAACGTGTGGCTGGGATCCGGTTCCACGAACCTGCTGGGGAAGGCGGAGTCATTGTCAAAATATTTGTATTTTTTTTATTTTGTCATCTGCAATTAAAACATGTGACTGTTTTGAGAATCATCTGATTCGAATCGGTTCTGCTAGTATGTGTGGGAGTGTGAAATGAAAACCATGAGCTAAGAGACTAGACGCACGTAAGCCACTGTCGTGTGGTGTTCCACAGGGATCCATTCTGGGGCTTCTGCTGTTCTCAGTGTATATGCTCCCATTGGTTTCAATCACTCAAAACTCTTCGCATTTCGAGGAAAAAGCAGTAAGAAGGCAATCGTGTTCGAAAACAAAAGGATTATGAACAAAGGGGACATCAGCTGTGAAATATGCATTGTCTTCGTCCCTTTTAACGTGACATATTTCAGTATCTAATGTACCCTATTTGTTTTCAATAAACAGAACCGTGGGTGTAACATCTCAATTCAGGGGTGAACAAGTCCACAGGACGGGCAAAGGGCGACTGGGACCAAACACTAAATGATTTCTGACAGTCTTCAGCATGGAAATATATTTTCTTAAGATGGAAGCCAAAGGGAGCATGTAGACTGAGAACAGCAGAAGCCCCGGAATTGAGCCTTGTGGAACACCACATGCTAAATAGCACCAAAATCACTCAAGAACGCTACTTGTAATGCCCACCAAATGCTGCAAACGAGTCAACAGTGATCCACTGTATCAAATACTGCAGTTTACAAAAACAAAAACAAAAAAATTACAAAAAAATATATATATAAAAAATCATAAAAAAATAAATAAAATAATAAAATTAAAAAAAATAAAAATAAATAGATAAATACAATTTAAAAATTACAAATAAAAAATTAAAAAATTAAAAAAATTAAAAATTACAAAATTAAAAAAATTACAAAATTAAGACATTAAAAAGTAAAAAAGTAAAAAAGCAGAAAATTTAAAGATTTGAAAAATTTAAAAAAATTAAAATATAAAAAATAAAACATTTAATTTCTAAGCGCCTTTCAAAATTCTCAAGGTCGCTTCACAGTCACAGGATCAGTTCTTCTGTGGGTGAGCAGCGGCAGCTACACGCGCCAGAGTTCACTCAACCCGGAAGTAACTCAGATAGAAAGCTAGCTAGCTAATAGATAGTTAGCTACATAGCTAGCCAGCCAGCTAGACCGCTAATAGATAACCAGCTAGACCGCTAATAGATAACATTCTATTCAGACTTTCAGGTTTTTATTTTGCTTATAAATCAAATGTATTATTATTATTAGCTATCTAGCTGGCTGGCTATCTATGTATATATCCAGCTAGCTGGCTCACTTTCTATCTATTTGAGTGACTTCCGGGTTGAGTGAACGCTGCCGCAATCCACAAAAAAAAACAAACGTATTTCGAAATGTTATATTTTGTACCTTTGACGATACGATAACACCCGTGAAGCACTTTGTGAACGCTCTCTATAAAAAGCGCTACGTACCGGAAATCATGTCTGGCAGTACTTCACAGAAAACAATATGGATTCCCATGTTACCTACCTCCCGCCATTAGAGGGGGCCGCTGAGTTTATGGCTTGAACCATATCTGTGGTTAGGGCGTCTAAAAGGCTCGTAATGAATTCAACTTTTTTCGCCTCGGGGCAACCTGTAAAAAAAAACAAAAAAAAAAAACAGCAATATTAGCATTGTTCAATATTTTGTTTTTAAATTAATGTACTCAAATTCAGTGTATTTCCTTATTTTGAAATACAGTGATACCTCAGCTTACAAACTTATTTGGTCCCCAGAAAGTGTGTGTAAGGCAAAAAGTTCATCTGCCAAACAGTTATTTCCCATAATAAACCATTAAAAATGAGAATAATCCGTTCCCAGGTCCCCATAAAACATACCTTTTGACTAAATAAGCCTTAAAACTACACAAAATATACCTTATTTTATGCATAATAAATGTGCTATTTTACTGTAATGAAAGAAATAAACTGTACTGTATAATAGAGTTGTTTTATTTACCTTTGTGATGGTAGTTGTCAATGCAATGGTAGATTTAGCGTAATGGTACTGGGACAGCTAAGTCACACAAACGCACACCTCGCTTATATTTTTCGATCGTCTTCTGCTTGACCGCATGTTTCTTTTTTGTCCTCTTCGGCTTACCACTAACGTGTCTTTTTCGGTCCCATAATAGCAAAAGTACTCCACTCGATAACAAACCATGGGGTGACGAAAACTAGTCCGCCAGCCACCGTGATCTCCTTCTGCTCGATCGTAATTTTCTTTAATGTTTTAGGCTTAACACTAGCCTGTGGTGGGGTCTTTTTTTTTGGTCCTATAATAGCAAAAGTACTCCACTCGATAACAAACCACATCTGCACTCAAAGAAAGTGGGGGTGGAAAACTAGTCCGCCAGCCACTGTGGCGCTGTGTGGTTTGGTTCGTCCGCCGAAAACTAGTTTATATGCCAAGATTATATTCTCGTGAATTTAATGTTCGTAAAGCGAAAAGTTCGTAAGCTAAAGCCGAGGTATCACGGTATATAAAATAAAATTCAATACATATCCACATCGTCTGATACGAAATACGCCGTGAACGTGGTTTTAATGAGACCTGTCAGGTCTCGGCCCTGGAACAGATCTTCGGCGTCGGCGCTGCGAGAACGTGCGCCGCTGTCACATTCTGGCGTCTGGTATCTGTTGGGATGCGAATCACAAGACAGGAACGGAGTGGGAGAGTGAAAGGCCGAGGCGGCGTGACGTAACAAGTGTTTATTACCTGGTGGAAGTCCCCGGAATGGGTCGTCCGGTGTCAACCAGCACGCACCAGCAGTAGCCGGTGGACTGGTGGCACTGGACAGCTTTGTACAGGCCGCCGGCCTCGCAGTCGGGGATGAAGATGGAGTCACGGGGGTTCTGCCGGGCCTCGTCCAGAGCGCTCTGTCGCTCGTGGTCGCAAGAAGGAACTTTCTCTAGAAGTACGACAGACAAACTCAATGCAAGTTTGAAAAGTAGTCTGGATCACGTGCTGAACTGAGACACACATACACACACATATATATATACACACATATATACACACACATATATATATACACACATATATACACACACATATATATACATACATATATACACATATATACTTACACATACACACAGCTATACATATATATTGACACACATACACACAGCTATACATATATATTGACACACATACACACAGCCTATACATATATATTGACACACATACACACATACTATACATATATATTGACACACACACACATACTATACATATATATTGACACACACACACATACTATACATATATATTGACACACACACACATACTATACATATATATTGACACACACACACACACACACATACTATACATATATATTGACACACACACACACACACACACACACACACACACACACACACACACACACACACACACACACACACACACACACACACACACACACACACACACACACACACACACACACACACACACACACACACACACACACACACACACACAAAAAAAAAAAAAAAAAAATTGACTCAAAGTCGAAAAATAAAAGCGGCATCCAAAATTAGTTTGATCAGGTTTTATGACAAGCTGCAATGACACATAATCAATATTTATCCGGCATCACAACACCGGAATATTTTTTTTCAACTCATTCACAAATGTATTCGGGAATTGGTAAGTATGACGTAAAGCGCCATTCCCGAATTTTGTCAGGTTTTGTTTTTTTTTCCTTGTTTGAGTGCTGCTAAAGCGCTGGTCAGACCTCCGGCAATGTTTTTTTTTATTCTTCCACAAGGGGCAACATTTGCCTTTTGTCCATGTTAGCGCTTAGCTACATCTTCAGCGCTATATAAATCAATATGTCTGCATTTTATTTTGTATATCTGCCCTCATTTCAAGCGCCGATAACTCCAGACCAATATCATTTAGGAATTAACTCTTTTTTTTTTTTGATGAAAGAAGAGAGCATTCCCCTCAGAAAATTATTTTCAGGGATGCGACTGGAAAAAGACGCCGTGTAACGTAATCTCGCGTTGCGCCGATGTATTTTTCTTATTTTATTGCACGACTGGTGTTACTTTTCTTCCCACGACAGAAATAGCAACAGCTCGACCGACACCAATTTTGGCTGTTTGGTTATAAAACGGACAAAAAGATGACGTGCTGAGAACAGACTGGCTCTATTTGATGCATTCCACTCTTCCAAGTGAATTTTTTTCAACGGCGTTCGGTATCCTCACTCAGTCCGAACTTTTTCCTCCTCCTATGTCCGATACCCCCCCTCCCCCTTTCATCCTCAAAGTTTCCTCGCCGGAGTTCAACTCCCTCCCGCCCGCCGCGCCTCCCCAATGGTTTTCAGCTGTTTCATAATCACGGCAAAAATTCTCTCTCAAAAAAAAAAAAAAAAATGAGCAGTGAAAATGAGATGAAACGTTGCGTGCTGGTCAAGATGCGCGTTGGCGTTTGCGTGTAAAAATGAAACCGGGTTGTTTGCAGGAACAATTACATGCCAGGGTTTTACGGGAATAAACAAAGATGGATGACATAGCGGACATGTCAGAATGAACTGGAAAAGAATAGCAACTTTAAAAGATGGGCACTTGCCAAAATGCGAGTTAGTGCGTCGGGATTTTTTTTTAACTCATTCACTGCCATTCATAAATGAATTCGGGAATTAAAAATATGACGTAGAGCGCCATTCCCGTATTGTTCTGGTGCCGGTAAAGCGTTGACCATGGCCTCTGGCAATGTTTTTCCCCTTCCACAAGGGGGCATTTGTCCATGTTAGCGCTTTGTTCTAGCTTCATCTGTTAAAGTGCTACAGAAACCAACATTAGTAGCCTGTTCTAAAAAAAAAAAGTCAGTCAGCAATCTTAGCTAGCTTTCTATCTATTTGAGTTACTTCTGGGTTGGCACGTGTGGCTGCCGCTGCTCACCCACAGAAAAACATCCTGTGACTGTAAAGTGACCTTGAGAGTTTTGAAAGGTGCTTAGAAATTAAATGTATGATAATAGTAATTATTATTATTTGTATGTAATGCATTGTATTTTGGACAGCTGCCCTCATTTCAAGCTCAGATAACTCCATTTATTTATAATTTAGGAATTAACTATTTTTTTCTGATGAAAGAAGAGAGTCTAAGGTTTCTTACGCTGCATTGAATGTTAATAAATTATAATAACAACATTTCATTTATAAGCGCCTTTTAAAACTCAAGGTCACAGGATCGTTTTTTTTCTGCGGGTGAGCAGTGGCAGCCACATGCGCCAGCGGTCACTCAACCCGGAAGTAACTCAGATAGAAAGCTAGTATTATGTGGTCCTAAAACTCAATATTCTGTGGGTCCTGCAATTTGAGTGAAAATGACAAAAACCCTGGACATTTTTGCACATCATCTGGCAGTGAATGAGTTAATCTCACCTTGCTTCCTGGATGTGGAGCTGTTCTGCTTGTTCTCCTTGTAAACCAACTGCTTGATCCATAGGGTGGGGGCGGTTACCTCTGTAGCGACAGACCGATATCATGTTAGCGACGGCAATTATT
This sequence comes from Hippocampus bargibanti, assembly GCF_051943395.1. Lineage (NCBI taxonomy): Eukaryota > Metazoa > Chordata > Actinopteri > Syngnathiformes > Syngnathidae > Hippocampus > Hippocampus bargibanti. Next base: position 3,315,109 of record NC_142742.1, on the reverse strand, counting down.
ATTTTAGGCGACAGGTGGCTGCTTTTAGTATGTGGGAGGAAAACGGAACACCCGGAGAAAACCCACGCAGGCACGGGGAGAATATGTTAACTCCACAGAAGTAGGCCAGAGCTGGGATCAAATCCACGATCTCTGCACTGTGAGGTTAAGGTCGTTTTTAATTTACGTTAAAGGACAACCGATACCTCTGGACAAATTGCTTCCATTATTTTTTGTAAAAAATCACTTCAAATGACTTCTACTGAGCGCATTTTACAAAGATTCCACCGCATATTGCTATATTTTACGTTTTAAGACTCGTGCTGAATATTCAGGAAGTCTTGTTTTCGAATTAATGACGATGCACTCAGTGACGTCACGGAGGGAACAGCCCCTGACCGAGAAAGTGACACACAATGCATTTCGGGTACTTTTTTTCATCTGAAAACACTGTTGATGGCGAAATTAGAAGGAAGACAAATAATCGTTGTGTGTTGCACCAAGACTACTATTTGATACTAGTTGACACAAATTCCCAGCGGACAAATCAGCCCATTTCCAACGGAGCTTGTGCGCCATCTTGTGCATTTTCTGGGACGCTACATTGGAGTCCAGACGGCTCGAATTGATACGGAAGGACTTCTTTAATCGATTGCAAACATGTATGCTTTCCTCTTCAGAACTATTTGAATCATATTCATAATTGGATGAGTAACAAGAAAGCATCTTCTCTGAATCTGAATTCTCTGAAGCCATTGTTTTGATTCTGGAGCAAGGCAGTGTGTGGCCAATAGTGACATCACGAACAAGGGGGCGGGACTTGCTGAATCTCGCCATTTCTGAGCGCATTTTGTGGCAATTTTGGGACAATAAGTCATTTTTATTAGTGCTTTGCATTTGACTAAAAATATCAGCCTGCGTGATTTGCGTATTTTAGATGCTATAAAACGTTTTTCCTGATATCAGTTAGGAGACAAAAAAATGGTGTCGGTTGTCCTTTAACAAAGTGACGACACAATCCACAAGCGATCAGATGACCATTTTTGGCTCGCTGCTGATGGGGCGTTAAAAGTTTGGCTTTAATTTCCTGAATATGAGCTTCAAACTATTTTCTTTTTGTTTCCGTTGTCTGTGGCAGTTAAGCGATTCAATAATTACATAACATAAAATAAAATAAAAAAAAAACTTGAGGACCCTTACCGTAGCCTTCGGCTGGGACGAGGGTCTCCACGGTGGCCGTAGGTTTGGAGCCGTCGTCTGGATTGAGGGTGAGAAAGAAACGGAAAGAGACTACCATTATTGAGGTTAATACAATCTACTCTCCACAAGTGTTGAATGGTTGGGATTTGCACAAGGCCCCCCCCCCCCCATCAAGGCCAAGGTGGACACAAAAAAAACGGTCAAGCGCATACACAAAAGCACACCCGCAGAAGAAGAGAACAAAGCACAACCACCCGCTTGTTGGAAATGTCCTTCACATTCACTCGCGGAATGAAATAGTTCTCACACTGACATCAAACAGCCATACATTAACACAACTTTTTTTTTCTGATAAGACCAAGAAGACTCACACACACATAAGAACCCCACGGCTGCCCCCCCCTCAACCCACACACACCCACATATTAGTAAAGACCACCCACTCTTAATAAAAGTGGGTAATAATAAAAAGTGTCATCGTGGTCTGGTCAAATCATGTTGACATTATGTCTTTTTCTCAATTCTGTACCCCCCGCCCCAGCCCGTCAATAAAATGCTTCTCCAAATAAAAAAAATATAACTTTGAACTAAAAAAAAAAACTACTAAACGCCATCATCATTTCCAGTAAACTTAATTCTTACTTGGTTTTTTGTTTGGCTGTGACTTCATTTTCTTTTTTTAATATTCTAATCTTTTATTACCAGGCAAGTGGTAGGTGTGGGGCTCCAAAAAGATATCTAGCTAGCAAGCTTATCTGGAGAAATAGCTAGCTAGCTAAGATAGCTAGCTAAATACAATAGCTAGCCAGATAAGAATGCTAGCTAGCTAAATAAGATCACTAGCTAGATAGACAAAATAAAAAAACAACAGCAAAAACATGGCTTTTATTCGTAGCAAACTTTTGTTTTCTTTTTTTTTATATTTACTTACTATATATACTAGCCAAGTGGTAGGAGTATGGCTTCAAAATGATAGCTAGCAAGCTACATTAGCTGGAGAAATAGTTAGCCAGCTAGATAAGATAGCTCGTGAGCTTCGCGGGCGAAACAGCTTGCTAGATAGATAAGAAATAGCTAAATACAGCTACCTAGATAAGATAGCTACCCAGATAGACAAAATTAAAAAAACAAAACTGCTGTAACTTTAAAAAAAAAAAAGGCTTTTATTTGTAGCAAACTTTGTTTTATATTTTGGTCTTTTTTTACCAGCCAAGTGGTAGTGGTGTGGCTTCACAAAGATACCATACTTAGTTGGGGAAATAGCTAGTTAGCTAGATAAGATCGCGAGCTAGATAAGAAAGCTAGCTAGATAAGAAAGCTAGCTAACTCAGCTGGAGAAAAAGCTTGCTAGCTAGATAAGATAGATAGCGAGCTTCGCTGGAGAAATTGCTTGCTAGCTAGATATGATGCATAGCAAAATACGATAACTAGCTAGATAGCTAGCTAGATAGACAAAAAAACAGTTGCAACTTAAAAAACAAGGCTTTTATTTGTGGCAAACATTTTTTTTTTTTTTTTTGGTCTTTTTTTTTTAATCAGCCAAGTGGTAGGATTGTGGCTTCACAACAATAGTTAGCGAGTTTAGCTGTAGAAATAGCCAGGTAGCTCGATAAGATGCCTAGCTAGATAAGATAGCTAGCAAGCGTCGTTGGAGAAATAGCTTACTAGCTAGATAAGATAGCTAAATACGATAACTAGCTAGATAAGATAGATAGCAAGCGTCGTTGGAGAAATAGCTTACTAGCTAGATAAGATAGCTAAATACGATAACTAGCTAGATAAGATAGATAGCCAGATATACAAAATAAATAAAAATAAATAAAAAAACAGTTGTAACTGTGGCTTTTATTTGTAGCACACCTTTTTTTCAGTTTATATTTTTTTTTTTTTTTTACCAGGTAAGTGGTAGGGGTGTGGCTTTACAAAGATAGCTAGCGAACGTAGCTGGAAAAAAGCTAGTTAGCTAGATAAGATAGTTAGCTGGATAAGATAGCTAGCCAACTCAGCTGGAGAAATAGTTAGCCAGCTAGATAAGATCGCTAGCTATGTTATGAAAGGCGCTTAGAAATCAAATGTATTATTATTATTATATAGCTAGCAAGATAAAACAGCTAGCTAAATAAGATAGCAAGAAACAAAATGAAACAGTTGTAACTTAAAAAAAACATGGCTTTTATTTGTAGCATACATTTTGGGCAGAAGTTGAGGGATTCTTTGGAATTTTAGCTTTAAAAATTAAAGTCATAAAATGAATCTGACAAGGCGCGTCTTACGTAACCTTGATTGCTCTCCCCCCCTTGGAAAATACTCACCCACATGTTGCTTTGGAGCATCTGGAACATTCCTTTAGGAAGCAATTGAGTTAAAAACAAAGCACAGACAACCGATATTGGATTTACACAAACTAGAAAGAAAAATATAAGGTCCTGAGATCAATTCTGGTGTTGTTTCGACGTTAACACACTGCATCTCAAACCAGAGCCTATCACTTTCTTTTGGTCATTTGACTACATCTGAAGATAACTAAAGAAAAATAAAAAATGTCAAGCGCAGCTCACCTTTTCGCCCGGTGTTTGCCATCCCAGGAGGTCTGTCGGTCACGGACCCTGCGGAGCGAAAATGTAGATGTTTTCAAACGGTGTTAGAAAGTTTATCCAAACTTAGCTTGTTGCGTCTTTTGAGGTGTGTTTGTGTATAGACATGCGTCCAATTCTGGAACTAGCGATATAGCTTAGACGCAATCTTTTGTCATCTGGTAAACATGCAATTACGTTGAACTAAGTTGAGGTGCTTCAGATCAACCAAAGTCATGTTTTCACAACCATCTCGTGACATCTTATAGACATTTAGAAACATTTTATTGTGTGAGACTAATGACTCTCCTCTTTCATCTAGAATTGCTTCATGTCATCACAAAGAGGGTACAGCAAGTCCTGAAGAATGAATGAGTCTGTGTCTTTGTGTTGTCATCTTATTATTAATTATTATTATTATTATTATTATTATTATTATTTTCCCCAAGATGGCGGCGCGTGAACGCGCAGTGGCTCCTCTCTCCCGGCAAATTGGCGTTTTCGTGTTTATTATGTTTACGTCATTATAAGTGCCTTTCACACTGGGTCCTAGATAGAGGACAGTAATTTTCTGTGCTGTATGTCATGCATATTAGCATATTAGACAATAAAGCTGACTGACTTTGAACAGCCCCAAAATCTACCACATTATTTTTTTTTTTTTTTAATCAATAGATCAAAGCATGTTACATTTCATTCAATACATATTTAAAATGTCATTTTACGGAACATCTGGAATATAATAAACTGGAAGTAGTTCAGTATGTATCCAAGTGTGCTATTTGCAAGCGCATTACAACCCAAGTTCCGATCGCCATGTTGTCAAATGGGGGGAAAAAAAAAACTCAAAATGGCGACATGTTAAAAATCAAGTCGACAGTTTGCAGTCGAGGTCATGCAGGCGGCGACATGCTTCGCGGATGCAAAGAGTAAAAAGTAGTAGAAAAAAATAAAAATAAAAATGACGAGCCGTCGCGATTTGTGGAACGTAAGATGTACTACCTGTCAATGCGCTCGTCCCGCCGTGTGTTCCCAAAAATTCATGGAAGTTTCCTGCGAATGTATACGGGGCACATGATTGATGCCTGTCACATCAGGTCTAGTATGTGTCGGTGAATAGCATTCGCTGGTTGGAGGAAAACGTGAACGCTTGCCGGTAAAATTTGTGTTTCCGCGGTATCGCACTGCCTTACACGGGATTTATCAGAAACCACCCCAATTGAACTTTGACCTATTTTGTGTTGTTTTAAAGGACAACCGACAATTTTTTTGGTTTCCTAACTGACATGAGAAAAACGTTTTATAGCATCTAAAATACCCAAAACAAGCAGGCTGATATTTTTAGTCAAATGAAAAGCACCAATAAAAATGAGTTAAAGTGTCCCAAAACTACTTCAAAATGACCTCAGAAAGTTTCAGAAGGTCCCGCCCCCTTGTTCGTGACGTCACGCCAGGACATCTTGCCTTGCTCGAGAATCAAAACAATGGCTTCAGATTTGGAGAAGACGCTTTCTTGTTACACATCCACTTATGAATATGATTCAAATAGATCTGAAGAGGAAAGCATAAATGTTTGCAATTGACTAAAGAAGTCCTTCCGTGTCAATTTTAGGCGTCTGGACTCCGATGTAGCGTCCCAGAAAAAGCACAAGATGGCGCCCAAGCTCCATTGGAAATGGGCTGCTGGGAATTTGTGTCAACTAGTATCAAATAGTAGTCTTGGTGCAACACACAACGATTCACCATGGCGTTATTTATGAGTTTTCCTTCTAATTTCGCCATCAACAGGAAGTTTTCAGACCAGACAAAGTACCCAAAAATGCCTTGTGTGTCGCTTTCTCGGTCAGGGGCGTTCCCTCTGTGACGTCAATGTCAGGCATCGTCATCAACTCAAAAACAAGACTTCCTGAATATTCAGCGCAAGTCTTAAAACATCAAATCTATTAGTTAGCTAGCTTCTATCTGAGTTACTTCCGGGTTGAGTGAAGGCATATCTAGCTATTTGTTAGCTATCTATTAGCTAGCTAGCTTTCTATCCATCTCTCTCTGAGTTACTTCCGGGTTGAGTGAAGGCCTAGCTAGCTGTCAGCTATCTATTAGCTAGCTAGCTTTCTATCCAAGTTACTTAGCTATCTAATAGCCAGCTAGCTTTATATCTGAGTTACTTCCGGATTGAGTTAAGGCCGAGCTAGCTATCTGTTAGCTAGCTAGCTTTCTATCAGAGTTACTTCCGGGTTGCGTGAACGCTGGCCTGTGCGGCTGCCTCTGCTCACCCACAGAAAACCTTATCCTGTGACTGAAAAGTGACCTTGAGAGTTTTGAAAGGCGCTGATAAATGAAATGTATTATTATTATTCTTACATGTGACAATATTCTCCCATTTTCTTCAAGAGGATAGCGAAGCTTTTTTTTTTCTGTACGACTTTTTTACGATCCTCCGCAAAATATACGCAAAGTGATTTTTGCAGCCAGCCGAAAGCAGATTGCGCATACAAAAAAAAGCCATTTTGTAACAGTAGTTAGCATAAGCCTTTAGCGCTTCGTTACGGAAATAGGTTGCAAAATGTAGCCCAGTTTTGCCCACATGCGAATTTTCTACTCATCACCACATCAACAATTCAATTTGTGCTGCTTATTCGAGTCATTTTTAGAGAGGATAAAGAATATATGCCTGTGTGCTATGTGATATTATTGATCTGTGTGTGTGTTTTTTTTTTTTTTAGAAGTTTTGAAAAACCAACCGGACCACACAAATGAGCCTTCCGACGTTTTCGGCCGTACCTGAACACACCGGAGTCCTATTGTGGACCGAGGAGCCGCTCACCGGCTTTCCGTCGGCGGTGACGCACCAGCAGTAGCCTGTCAGAGTGTGACACTGCACCTGCGAAACAACACAAAGCCACGGTTACGATACTTCGGGGAAATGACCCTTTCGTTCGGACGTCGTCGTCGTCGTCATGGCAGACCTGAGCAAACGATCCGTCCTCGTTGCATTCGGGGACAAACATGGATTCTTGTGGTCTTCGGGCTTGCCCCAAAGCCTGGCTCCTTTCCGCGCGACATTTAGACTGACCCTCATCTGGAATCAAATGGGATTTTAAGTGACCTGTGGTACTTGCCCGGACAAAATTGGAGTTAAAAAATTCTTTTGGAACCAATTAATTTCGTAAGGAGAGCTAGCCAGTGTATAGCTCTCCAGTTATGGGACAATGAGACTTACCAAGACAAACAGAAGATGAATTCAGACATTTAGTTCTTTAACTTAACATGGCACACGTTTGGTTGTTGAAAGGGGAAGTCTGGTTAAGAATTTTCGGTAAAATAATAATTTCATTTATAAGCGCCTTTCAAAATAAAACAAAGTATGCTCTCAGCGGCTCCTTTAGTCGATAGAACGTATTCTCCTTCAAATTTATGTTTTTAATGGTCCTACGTGGGCAGCCATTTAAGTTTTCTTTTTGTTGTTTATTTATGTATTTCTTTATCTATTTATCTAACAATTAGCACATTCACCAATTTATTTATACCTGTATGTATTTATTTTGTGTCATATTAACATGACATCCCAGTTTCTCTTAACCAATCATGGCTCAGCTTTCATTTATTCATTTATGTATTAGTTTATCAATTTATGTATACGAATTTTTATTTATTTATGTACTTATATTTATTTAATTGTTTTATTTTTTTTATTTATTTATGTATATCTATTTGTGCCGACTTAACATGACATCACAGTTGCTTGGGCTAACGACCAATCGTGGCTCAGCTTTCATTTATTTACATTTATTTTTTTATTTGTTTATCAATTTTGTGTTGTCATATTATTTGTTATTATTATTATTATTTTTTTTTTTACTTTGTTACTTCCGGGTTGAGTGAACGCTAGCTCGTTTGGCTGCCGCATTTGGCAGCCACTGCTCACCCGCAGAAAAAAATACTCTGACTGTAAAGGGTCCTTGAGTTTTGAATGGCGCTTATATATGAAATGTATTATTAACTTATTTACTTATTTAATTGTGTTTATGCATTTATCAATTGACAAATTTATTTATATCTATTTTTATCAATTCACATCTATTGTGTGTCAACTTAACATGACATCACAGTTGCTCAGGGATAACGACCAATCACGGTTCAGCTTGCAAACATCACATGAGCAAACTGAGAAAACAGCCGTTATTGATCAAACCAAAGCAAAAACCCAAAACAATCAGCTTTTCTGATTGTTTCCACTCTCTATTTGGTTATATTATGTTTAAAAGTCCAGGCAACCGAGATGAGTTCAGACCGCGAGACGCCGAAATTAATCAAAAGATGAAACAAAGCAGAGCCGAGAACGTCTGATCCTTTTGCCCGGAGATTTTAACGGAACAAAACTGCGTCTTATGCAGTTTGACCCCCCCCCCCCAAAAAAAAATGGATCTGGTGCGAGGTGCTGTTTTTCCTAAAGGTCAAGGTGGGGGTGGGGTGGGTGGGGTTAGCGGGACAGATGGGTAAGCAGATGCCAAGTTCCGACCTTTTTACTCCACACTGATCAATCTGCCAGTGAATGATGGGAGGTCTGCGAAAAATTACATGGAGGCTAAAAGGCGGAAAATCAAAGACATCTTCTCGATCGCTCCACTTTGTTGTTGTTGTTTTTTTTTTTTTTTTTGCTCTTTGCCCAAGCTAACGACGTCTGTTGCCTGAGTTGAAAGGAGGACTTTGATTCGGATGGAAAGTAAATACACACACACACACTAAAGTCTCGTTATATCGATATTGGTTATATCGATAGTACTGCTTATTACGATACTATTTCTATGAACGCAAGGTGAAAATTTACATGCCGCAGGATTGGATATATCGATAGTCCGGTTATATCGATATTTTTCGGACTCCCGAGAATATCGATATAACGAGACTATATATATATATATATATATAACGAGACTATATATATATATATATATATATATATATATATATATATATATATATATATATATATATATATATATATATATATATATATATATATATATATATATTATATATATATATATAAATAAAGGCAGGCAAAACAGGTTAGGCAACTTTCGCAATGCTGATGAGGGTCGTTATGCTGATGAGGTGATACCGGGGGGAGTGGGGGTAATAGGCCAATCGTTAGTCAGGAATGTAGGAACAATCAGTGGGGCCACAGGGGGGGTCCCGCGCCCCCCCCCCCCCCAATCTGAGAGTAGGGACCTATCATAGCTGTGTCCGGCGCCACCAGGTCTGGACATTAGGGATATATAAATGGGGCCGATACGACCAGTCAGACTTTAGTTCGCTGACGAAGCCTCTTGGATAGGAGGCGAAACGTCCGAAACCTTCACTTTTGTACAGATGACGGCTGAAGAAACCTTCTCATCGATGGACCACTCCTGTACGACTGAGAGCTTACACAGACATATATAAATAAATAAATAAAAACACACACACAAGTCGTGTCTATGGAAAGAAAGTTTAACATTGTCTTCTTGATTTTTAACCAAGGTGTATTGTTTCAATTCTGCCATTTTTTTTGTTTGGAATAAGTAAAATTGTTATTTATTCATTTTTTTTTTTTTACTTTGTTACTTCCGGGTTGAGTGAACGCTGGGGTGTGTGGCTGCCGCTGCTCACCCACAGAAAAAAAAAATCCTGTTACTGTAAAGTGTCCTTGAGAGTTTTGAAAGGCTCTTATCAAATAAAATACAGTGAAATAAAAATAATAATAAAATAATTAATCAATAATAAATAAAAATAATAATAAACAAAAAAAAATTAAAAATAAAAAAATAAGAATAATACATTATTATTCAAACAAACATGTATAGCATTGAAGGCTTTTTATATATATAAAAAAAAATAACAGACAATTTAGTATGTAAATCCATTATGCTTATTTTTCGAGGCTTGGAAAGGTTTTTTATTTCTCCATAATTGACATTCATTTAATTTAAACATTTAAATTAAATATGGTTAATATATAAAAATAACACATTATTTTCTCCAAATTAAAAAAAAAAAAGCATCTTAGATTCATTGACAATTTCTAATTTCATATTGTCAAGTTTTTTTTTTTTTTGCAACTATATATTTTTTTCAGATTTGGTCCAATTTTTATTTTTTTTTTAAATTAACAGCAGTTTTTGTATTAAATTGTATATTTCTCAATGAATTGTTTATTTTTAACTATGTTTCCACTATTGCAATCCCTATGTTAAAAAAATGTTTTTTTCATTTTTTTTTTTTAGCTTTTTACTTTATTTGTGCATTGACTTTTTATTGTTTAGTTTTTAAACGCAAGAAATTGAATAATATATATCCATTCACCAGTTTGACCTAGAAATACTTTATGATTTGTGTTTAAAATACCCTTCAGCGCTTACCTGTTTGCACGGCGTCCCTACTCAGAGATGGCAGCGTAGGAGGAAGCACCACCGCTGACTGCTCGACTTTGGCCCAGTTTCTTCCTGAAAGCCAAAACGTGGCCATTAGCTCATGACTGCCGCCCGGTGGACAGGAGGCCATTAAAACGCCACTTTTTCTTATTTATGATTTAGCAGCGAGTTATTGCTTTCACTTTTTTTGAATCAAAATTTATATTGTAGAAATAACACAGCACACCTCCAAATCCTAAAAAAAATAACAAAAAATGTTGAAAAAAAAAAAAAACTCTGCGTGCTATTCTATTGTTAAAAAATCACCTCGACAGCGGCCGCGGTGCGCCAAAGTCAGCGTCTTATCTTTGCAGCGCGCCCTCTGTAGCTCGCATCCGTTCTCATAGCTACGACCATCCGATCCGCACACTGCCTTGCCTTGCGGTCGTGTGCAGGTGCCGCCGCAGTGATTGTCTCTGTCGCCAATTAGCCACTAAAAACATAGAAATGAACAAGAGTGATAACGAATGGACGTACATCTGTGATTGGCTATCATCAAAATACCCCAAGGATGAAGAATTTTTATATTCCACATTTTTACAGCATATTTCTTGCCATGGTCACATTATGCAAAGCCCCCAACTAACTAAAAAAAATCATTAAAGTAAAAAAATAAAAATAAACAGTTAAAACATTTGAGCATTAAAAAAATAAAAACAATAAAATTCATAACATTTACAAAAACTAAAAACTAACTAAAAAACTAATTAAATAAGTACAAAATGAAATATTACTAATCAATTCAAAAGATTACAAAAATGTAAAAATAATTAGAACATTAAGAAATTAATTTTAAAATGTTAAAAAAAAAAAAAAAATACATTAAAACAAATGAAATTAATATTTGAAAAAAATGAAACATTAAAAATTCTAATCAATCATTAAGAAAAAAGAAAAAAATATTAAAACATTGCAATTAAAAATAAAAAAAATGCACAACTTGTACATATTAAATTTTAAAAGTAAACATTAAAAATTCAATACATTAAAAAAAAAAAATTCAAAAATGAACATTTGTTTTTAAATAAACAATTACAAAATTAAAACTTTAAAAATTGTCAAAAAAACAACCAGATAGTATCAGAAAAAAAGTCTGCCTTGATCCCAATTTCATAAAATCTCCATTATTTGACAATTCGCTAATTTTGTCAGTGAATTCAGCAAAGCATCACCAGTAAAGTGTCAGATAAAAGCTCCACAATGATTGGCTGGCCTATGTTGTCTGCAACTGCATTGTATCATAAAGTCACTTTATTTACATCATTTATGGCTTGATGGAATTGCTGTTTGGAAGGAGAGGCGCATTACATGAGGACTATAATTAAAGTAATAAATTGTGCTGTAAAATAAAGTTTTATTGACCTTTTTGATGGTCGTTAATGGCTTATGGAAGGAGAGTCACCTTCCATAAGGACTGTTGGTAACTTAACCTCTGGTGCTGTTCGGTCGCGTGCTTCCGCCGAAGATCACTCCGCCGGCCGTGGTGGTGGTGGGTGTGTATTATGAAAATAGTGCTTATAAGGTTTTTCATAAATTTGACGTTTGTAAGACGAAAAGTTTGTAAGATAAGGTGTTTGTAAGTTGAGGTCTCACTGTAGTTGTCAAAATACAGTCAAGCGGCGTATTTAGTGCAGTCTCCGTCGGTCCTGCGTCATCAGTCGGTGAGTCAGCAGACATTAAGACGCTTTGAGAGAAGGTGGAAAAGCGTTTTACCGGTTGACAGTTTACTTTCGAGCCAGAAAGTCAACCGACTGAACCAACGCCATCACCACTGACTCAGCGCCTTAATGGACGCAGCCCTTTTTGTACCTACGCATGGATAAAAAAAAACGATAAAAAAAGACTAATTTGATCTAAAGTAAAAATGTATTATTTTAATAAAAAAAAATTGTAAGCGCCTTTCAAAACTCTCAAGGTCACTTTATAGTCACTGGATCAGTTTTTCTGTGGGTGAGCAGCGGCAGCCACACGCGCCAGCGTTCACTCTACCCGGAATAACTCAAATAAATAAAAAGCTAGCTAGCTAATCGATAACTAATAGATAGCTAGTTTATAGATGGCAAATGGATAGCTCGCTAGGTAGCCAGCTAGATCGCTAGCTAGATGGCCAGAGATAGCCCGCCAGCCAGCTAGAAAGCTAGCTAGATAGATAGATAGCCAGCAAGCCAGCCATATAGCTAGCTCATTAAAAGCAAATAGCTAGCTAGCTTTTAGTCCTTTTCCTTTTCCACAAGGGTGCAGCATTTCCCGTTTTTCCATGTTATCGCTTTGTTCCTGCTTCAGCTGTTGTTAAAGCGCTATATGAACCAATATGTATGTATTGCATTGTATTTTATTTTGGACATCTGCCCTCATTTCCAGCTCACATAACTCCAGACCCATATAACTTAGGAATTAACTCATTTTTTTTCCTGATAAAAGAAGAGCGTCTCAGGTTTCTAACGCAGTATTGAAGGTTTATGTCATCCTAAAACTTAATATTCTGTGGGTTCTGGAATTCAAGTGACAATGACAAAAAACCTGGCACTGGGGTGGACACATTTTTTTTTGCACATTGTCTGGCAGTGAATGAGTTAAAGTGATGATATAAATGTACCAGAAAATATTCAAGAGGCAACAATGAGCACCACACTCCTGAAATGAACCCGCCGAAGCTTCTAGCATCAGGAAAAGGCAAATGTCAGATCTGGTTTTCATTATCCTGATTAGAACGGCAGACAATTGAGCATGAAAAGGCATTTACCCAAGCTGAACTCGTGTGATTGGTCACCGATGGACTCGGCGTCCAGAACATCTGCCAATAGTACGTAAAAAAAAACCGTCTCACTCCCCCCCCCCCAAAAAAAAATAAAAAATAAAATAAAAGTGAACCTAGGTGGAGGTACTGCTTTAATAATAATAATACATTACATTTTAAGTGCCTTTCAAAGCTCTCAGTGACACTTTACAGTCACAGACAAGCATAGGTACTATCATAAATAATATACAATCACAAATAGCCAGTCAGCTAAACAGCTAATAGCTGGCTAGCTAGCTAATGGATAGCAAATAAATAGCCAGATAGCCAACAGCTAATAGCCAGCCACCTAGCTAATGGATAGCTAATAAACAGCCAGCTGGCCAACAGCTAGCCAGCTAGATAGCTAATAGCTAGCCAGCTAGCAAATGGATAGCTAATAAATAGCTAATAGATAGCCAACAGCTAAACAGCTTACAGCCAGCCAGCTTGCGAATTGGTTCCCAGAATTTTCTATTTGCATGATTCCGGGTTGAGTGAATACTGGCGCATGTGGTTGCCACTGCTCACCCACAGAAAAACTGATCCTGTGACTGTAAAGTGACCTTGCGAGTTTTGAAAGGCGCTTAGAAATTACATGTATTACAGTGAGACCTCAACTTACAAACTTTTTGTCTTACAAACGGCAAATTTATGAAAATTAAACCTTATAATAAGCACTATTTTCATAATACGCACCCACCATGGCCGGCGGAGTGATCTTCGGCGGAAGCACACGACCGAACAGCACCAGAGGTTAAGTTACCAACAGTCCTTATGGAAGGTGACTCTCCTTCCATAAGCCATCAACGACCATCAAAAAGGTAAATAAAACTTTATTTTACAGCATGGTTTATTTCTTTAATTACAGTCCTCATGTAATGCGCCTCTCTTTCCAAACAGCAATTCCCTTTGACCTTCGACCTCCAACCCCATAAATATAAATAAAGTGACTTTATGATACAATGCAGTGTATTTCTTTCATTACAATACAATTGCACATTTATTATACATAGAATAAGGTATGTTGTGTGTAGTTTTAAGGCTTATTTAGTTGAAAACTATATTTTATGGAAACCTGGAAACGGATTATTCCCATTTTAATCGTTTCCTATGGGATTTTTTTTGAGATACACACTTTTCACTTTACACACTGTCTGGGAACCAATTAAGTTCGTAAATTGAGGTCTCACTGTATTATTATTATTATTATTATTGTGATCCTCCCTGTCAAAATTCCGACAACAGGGCCAAACTTTCTCTCAAGGCGTACCTCATTTACTACACCCCTTGACCCTCCCACCCCCGCCGCAAAAATAATGCTCGGCAGCTTGAGTAGCAACGTAGCGTTTCACCCCGTCTTAAAACTTCCCGTTATCCCATTCGAGGGGGGAAATTCCGGGCACAGATTGCATCACAGAAGAAGCGTATTGCCTTTCACTTTTATTTGGGAACAAAACAAATGTTGCCTTCAAGTGCCTTTCGTGTACCCTGACACAGTTTTTCCCCCCTGTCTCCAGATTGGCCACCAAACGCAACGACATCGGCATTATTGTTGCGTTTGAAGGCCGGCGGATAGAGTTACACAAGTGCAGGGGGGTGGGGGGGGTCGAGTGAATCGAATTTTTAGGTTGTGAAATTGATTCAGTATGTGACAAAAATATGACAGCTGACCAAAAAATGCTATTGTGACATTTGCATTCATTTTAATGGCCGCTGTTATCAAATGACATTGAGTACTTTTTTTTCGAAGAGAGAAGAGTCTTGGTCAACTTTTGTTTACGCATGAATATACGCTTATATGCATTATTATTATTATTAAATTAAATAATAATAAAAACAGATTAACTATGGCCAGCAGAAGGCAGCCTTGGGTATTTTTGGGGATGAGATGGTCATGTAACTAAACTATGCTTGTCGCTTGCCTAGAAAATCATAATAATAATAATAATAATAATACATTTTATTTATAAGAGTCTTTCAAAACGCTCAAGGTCACTTTACAGCAGGGGTCTCAAACTCGCGGCCCATTTGGTACCGAACCGCACAGAAAGAATAAATAATTTACATAATTTCCATTTTATTTATTATCCGAGTCCGAACCATGTTTTATTTTGAAAAATGAAAAATTACCAGATTACATACGTCTATGACTTACTCTTGACGCATGTCAAAACGCTTGTTGCATATGTTGTTGTTGGCGCCATGTTACCAGGACTCTGATAATAAAGTTATATAAAAATACACAATGGATTCACGTTTGTTATTCTATTTAAAAGAAAGAAAAAAAAACAGTTTCCATGCCTGTCGTATCATTTTATTTTGTTGTATTTATCCGCCGATCCGTGAAAATATTGTCTGACATTAAACCGGTCCGTGGAGCAAAAAAAGGTTGGGGACCACTGATTTTTTTTTTAATGGATGCGCTGCGGACCCCAACCGCTAGATGGGAGCATTTAACGTCACAACACTGGTCACGATCAATTCACGCAACAATTGTCATTTGTAATTCTTAACTAATTTATTAAATTGATGACAATAAACCAAATCACATTTATTATAGATAAAAAATTGGATTTATAAGTTAAATTTATTACAAATGAAGACTTTTTTTAATCAGACGGTTTATCGATGTCTAATAGTGTTGTTAACGTCGTCACTTGCAATCGCTTTTGTTCACTATGACATAAAATTCTACCAATTAAGTCTGCCAAAAGTATAAGTCTACAAGTTTAAAAAATCACATCATCACAATAATGCAAACAAATTTGTAGTATCATCACTTCATCTACGGACATACATGTAGACTGCACTTCTTCAGCGCGGACCTTACCCCCCCATACACACTTTGTAAATACATAAAATACACATAGTATATACTGTATACTCACCCTGCTTGCTGGCTTGTTGTGGCCGGCGTTGACGTGAGGCAGGTAGCACAGGATCAGCAAGGACACCATGAGGTGACAGCAACAGGTCGCTGCAATGCGCCAAGACAACATGGCAGCAGCGGTGTTTCAGATATGTTCTTCGTCTTCTTATTCCTCGTGTCAGCAGTCACATAATAGTGACACGCGTGGGACGACCGTTGCCGCCAACAGTTGTTGATTGAAACGAGTGCTCGCTTGTGTCCACAGATTGACTCTCTTCTTTCCTCTCGACTCGCCCACGAGTTTTCATTACCGAGCCGGGGGTGATTGACGTTCCGTTCGACCAATGGGCGGTGGCGATTTTGATTCGAAGCCACGCCTTAATCAGTATCAGGTTCGTGGAAATTGTAAAATTCAACAATTGACACCTGTTGGATTTCATCGCTTTATGTCGACATTTTAGTGATTGTAACATTTAGCGAGTATCTTATCTTTCTATCAAATATATTTATGTTCCAAACACATTTCATACCTTTTGTACTGAACAAAATGACAGAAGAATGAAGATTGGTATCGATTTTAACATCGCTAGCTAATAGATAACTACCCCACCCCTTTTCAAATTTCCCCATTGTGGGACGAATAAAGGTTTTCTGATTCTGATAGCTCGCTAGCTACTTAGACAGCTAATAGATAGCTAGCTAAGTAGCCATCAACGGTGACCCGTTTTTAGATGTAACCCCCGGACTTATGTTCAAGTGTTCCTCTATGCAACCGTGACGATAAAGATGCTAACCCATCTTAGCGGAGGCCTCGGCCATGGCGGACATTTTTAACTGATTGTTGTTTAAACGTCGGCTATCGTGTGACATAAACACAGAAAATCTCCACGCGAGACACGCAGCGCTGTGTTGGGCAAGGGGGGATTTTTTTAAATACTTATAAATAAATAAAAGCGACATTAAAATGCTTTGTTTATTTAGCTTGATAGCTTAAAAAGCATTTTGGATCGGATGCAGGTACTTTTTTGGGGGGGGATGGCGGGGTAATGCACTGCAGAGCCAATGAAGTGTCACACATCCATGTGGGATTTATTTGGCTGCATTTTATTAATTTTTTTTGCTAGTCAAATTGACCACTTTTGAAATTTTAAGGGGGCATATTGTGCATTTTTTCCCCCCTCAAACTTTTTTTTCGTTTGAGTATAATTAATTGGATCTCTGGAATGCATCCCTAAGAATATCCACAAGTAACCACACAAACAGTCAAATCAGACAGAACAAAAGAAGTAATCAGATTACCTTCAAGGAGTAGTCCACTGCTCCCCCATTCTTAGAGCAGGGACCAATCAGAGCAAACCTCTGTCCATTGGATAGATTGGATAGGATGTACTTTTATTCATCTCGCAGTGGAGAAAATGACGTTTCACAGCAGCAATGTTATGAAAGGAAGAGGAAAGGAAAGAAAGAAGTAGAAAAACAAAATATAGGAGCTGCTGGAAAGGCAGCCACTCTCACGGCTAATATAAGGTTTTGAACACCGTATTGAATGTTTATGTCATCCTAAAACTCAATCTTCTGTGGGTCCTGGAATTTGAGTGAAAATGACAAAAACCCTGGCACTGCAGTGGACACATTTTTTGCATATCGTCTGGCAGTGAATGAGTTAAAGGACAACCGACACCATTTTTTTAAATTTCCTAACTGATATCAGAAAAACGTTTTATAGCAGCTAAAATACCCAAAACACACAGGCTGATATTTTTAGTCAAATGCAAAACACCAATAAAAATGACTTCAAGTGTGCTGAAACTGCAAAAAATTGAAACCGGAAGTGGCCATTTTCAGAAGGTCCCGCCCCCTTGTTCGTGGTGTCACCCCAAGACGTCTTGCCTTGCTGGAGAATCAAAACAATGGCTTCAGATTTGGATAATATGCTTTCTTGTTACTCATCCAGTTATGAATATGATTCAAATAGTTCTGAAGAGGAAAGCATACATTTTTGCAATCGATTAAAGAATTTATTCTGTGGCCTCCATTTTGAGGCAACATTGAGGGGAAACGTCTCACCGAAAAAGAGGCACAACATGGCGATCTCCTGTGGCCACCTCTGTTTCCACAGGCTGATAAATTCCTTATATGGAGCTTGGACGCCCTCTTCTGGCGGCTTTTTGGGTGCAACATGAGGTTTTCAGACCAAACAAGTACAGCAAAATACATTGACGTGATGGAAGGACCGCTACAATGCTTCTTTTTTTTCGGTCAGGGGCGTTCCTTTAGTGACGTCACGTACGGACTCACCAACTCAAAAACAAGACTTCCGGAATATTCAGCGCGAGTCTTAAAACGTAAAATATAGCGATGGAATCTTATTAAAATACGCTCAGTAAAAGTCATTTGAAGCCATTTTACAAATTATGGACACAACTTATCCGGAGGCGTCGGTTGTTCTTTAACGGGCACACGAAAAGCGGGCAGATTTGAACGGTATCCGTGGACCTCCCTGGTCCTGTGAAGACTGAGACCTTTGATTGTCCCCAGTTCACATTTCCAGCTTTGCTTTGCCAACAAAAATGCTTTGGCGGACACTTTCAACAACCCCACCCCCCACACCGCCTCGGGTTTGACCCATTCTCCAAACACCAACAACCCCCGCGCACGCCTTTTTACCCACCGCGGCGGTTCCATGCCGAGACGGAGCTGTTAATTCAATCAAACCAGCACTACGCTCAATTGGGCATCTATAAGGGCTCAGTATGGGCGCGAGGGGGGCACCCCGCAGAGGGTCTCGGGCACCCTCGTCTACCCCGCGGGGGCTTTTAATTGTAGATGACAGTGTGTAAACATGGCGGTGAATAGCCCGGCGCAGGTGCAGGCCCGTACGCCGATGCTAGCTGGTGCAATAGTTCACACCCGTTGCCCACCCTCCCCACGCCACACTTTGTTTTTGAGCTTCAAGTGTTGCTTGACAGCTTTAAACCGCGGCGAATGGCGGGGTGGGGATCACTTCAGGTGATCTCGTTAACATTCCTTCACACACTCGTGTTTGGAGGGCCTCATCGTTCATGTCTCAGAAGAACGCCGACCTACAGTATCATCATTTGGGCCCTTTGCTCTTACCAGGTGGGAAATTTGGACCCATCCGAATCAGGTCTGGTTGAACAACCCAAAAACTTTTGGTTGATTTTCAGTTTTGATTTCAATGGTAAAAATAATCTACAATAAACAAATAATCTAAAAAAAAATTTAAACTAACAAGTTAATTTTAAAAAAATAAAAGCATTCAAAAATTACATATTAAAAATTTAAAAAGCAAATTAAAAAAAATAAACAATTTAAAAAGAATTAAAAATTAAAATAAAAAAAATACAAAATAAACAATCAAAAAATTAAACAATTAAAAAAAAATAAAACTGAAACAATTTAACATCTTAATATTTTAAATTACAAACATGTAAAATGTAAACTTTTTAAACATGAAGATTAAAAATAAAATAAAATTGTGAAAATGTAAACATGTAAAAATTAAAAATTGTAAATTAAAAATTAAAACTTTCAAAAATGTAAAAGAGAAAAGATTAAAAATTGAAAATTACAATTTAAAATGTAAAAATTCTAAAACATGTAAAAATGTCAAAATGTAAGATATACAAATTTAAAGCTTGAATATATCTAACTAGCTAGCTAGCTAGCTATTAGTTATATATTAGCTAGCTAGCTAGCTAACTTTCTATCTTTCTGAGGTATTCCGGGTTGAGTGAACACTAACTAGCGAGCTGGCTACCTAGCTAGCTATCTATTTGCTATCTATTCACTATCTAACTAGCTAGCCAGCTATCTATCTATTAGTTATCTAGTAGCTAACTAGCTAACTTTCTATCTTTTTGAGTTATTCCGGGTTGAGTGAACGCTGGCGCATGTGGCTGCCGCTGCTCACCCGCAGAAAAACTGATCCTGTGACTGTGAAGTGACCTTGAGAGTTTTGAAAGGCGCTTAGAAATGAAATGTATTATTATTATTATTATTATTATTATAAAAACAAATTGTGAAACTGTAAATATGTAAAAATTAAAAATTTGAAATTGTAAATTGAAAATTAAAACTTCAAAAAAATTGAGAAAATCCAAACATGTTAAAAATTTGAAATTGTAAATTGAAAATTAAAACTTTCAAAAATATACAAAAGTACAAATGTAAAAAGGTAAATATTAAAAATTAAAATTAGAAAATTACAATTCTAAAAATAAAAATTAAAAATTCTAAAAAAATGTAAAAATGTAAAATGTACAAATTTAAAGCTTTAAAATGAAAAATAAAAACAAATTGTGAAAATGTAAACATGTAAAAATGAAAAATTCTACATTGAAAAATTGAAAAATTGAAACTTAAAACGTAAAAAAATTGTGAAAATATAAACATGTAAAAATTACAAATATTAAATTGAAAATTGAAAATTAAAACTTTCAAAAATGTAAAAAGTACAAATGTAAATATTAAAAATTGAAAATTACAATTTAAAACTAAAAACTGAAAAAAAACTAAAAAAAATGTAAAAATGTAAAATGTACAAATTTAAAGCTTGAAAATTAAAAATAAAAACTAATTGTGAAATTGTGAACAAGTAAAAATTAAAAATTGTACATTTTAAATTGAAAATTAAAACTTAAAAAAAAATGTGAAAATGTAAACATGCAAAAATTAAAAATTGAAAATTACAATTTTCAAAACTATAAAAATGGACTAATGTAAAAATGTAAATATTAAAAATTGTAAATTACAATTTAAAACTTCAAAACTTAAACAAATGTAAAATGTAAAATGTAAATTGCAAAATGTAAAATGTTAAATGCTAAATGTAAAATGGTACAATTGTAAAATTGTTAAAATGTAAAAACATTACAATTAAAATACAAAAATAAAATAGAATAAAATAAAATAAAATAAAATACAATAAAATAAAATTAAAATACAAAAATAAAATAGAATAAAATAAAATAAAATAAAATAAAATAAACATACAGTCCAGCACCCACTTTATTGCTCTCAACCGGGATCTAAATGAACTGGAAAGTCCCGACCAAGGAAGGGAAGCATCCTTTAAGATGAAACATTCTTGTCTTTACCATCTGACAACCAGCAATCCAGATGTTTCTCTGTTTTCACTTCACCAAATGACCTCCAAACCATCTAACCCCCGTTTTTTTTTCCACGCCTCCTGGAATTTAGCGGCACCAGGTGGGAACTTGGTTCGCGTAGCAGAGGTTCAGACAGACAAAAGGGAACATCTGAACATTAAAGTATTCTGGTCTTCATCATCACCCCTCAAATTCCAGATGGTTTTCAGTTTTCTCCTCATTAAATGATTTCCAAACTGTCTTGCCCCGCTGTTCCGTCACCCCCCCTGTACCCCCACATCCCCCTCCTCCCCATGCCGCTGCTTGCAATCATTCACGCTGACCCTAATTGTGCCAATTCCAGCAGCTCAATAGCTCTAATTACGAGGCCTCAGCTGAGGCTTTTCCACAAGCTGCTGAACCGTCTCGGCCAACAAGTAGAAAACATTGACAGGGACAAAGAGTGCGGGTCGAGTGGGGTGGTAGTGGTGATGGTGGGGGTGGGGGGACATGAGTGAAAGGCGTGAGGGGTCGGGGGTAAATAAAGGTTGACCCGCTGGCCCTTTTCAGGACTTAAAAGCTGCATTTGTGAAGCTGAACACCTGCACTCCGTATTTAGTGGCCATTCTGTAACTGAAAACGGACACTGGCTGCACTTGTTTTGAGGTAAAATGGAGGGCAAAATCGAGAAGACATGGCAATTTTCAAAATGTCCGCTTTCAAAATGGCATTTTTTTTTTTTTTTTACTCATTCGCGATTTCATTACTTTTATGGAAAATCTTACCAAAAAAAATGTCATGATGACAAGAGTATCCAAATATAATTAGCTATCTAGCTGGCTCGCTATTAGTTGTCTAGCTGGCTGGCTGTTAGCTATCTGGCTGTCTATTAGCTATTTATTAGCTAGCTTTCTATCTATTTGAATTACTTCCGGGTTGAGTGAACGTTGGCGGGTGTGGCTGCCGCTGCTCACCCATAGAAAATCTAATCCTGCGACTGTAAAGTGACCTTGAGAGTTTTGAAAGGCAAATATGAATATGAATTATTATTATTATTATTATTATTATTACATGTATTATTAGTACATGTATTATTATTATTATTATTATTATTATTATTATTATTATTACTACATGTATTATTAGTACATGTATTATTATTATTATTATTATTATTATTATTATTATTATTATTATTATTGGTAAAGTCATCCAAAGTAAAGTATCCAAATATAATTAGCTATCTAGCTAGCTAGCTATTAGTTGTCTAGCTGGCTGGCTGTTAGCTATCTGGCTGTCTATTAGCTATTTATTAGCTAGTTAGCTTTCTATCTATTTGAATTACTTCCGGGTTGAGTGAACGTTGGCGGGTGTGGCTGCCGCTGCTCACCCACGGAAAAACTAATCCTGCGACTGTAAAGTGACCTTGAGAGTTTTGAAAGGCAAATATGAATATGAATTATTATTATTATTATTATTACATGTATTATTAGTACATGTATTATTAGTACATGTATTATTATTATTATTATTATTATTATTACTACATGTATTATTAGTACATGTATTATTATTATTATTATTATTGGTAAAGTCATCCAAAGTAAAGTATCCAAATATAATTAGCTATCTAGCTGGCTCGCTATTAGTTGTCTAGCTGGCTGGCTGTTAGCTATCTGGCTGTCTATTAGCTATTTATTAGCTAGCTAGCTTTCTATCTATTTGAATTACTTCCGGGTTGAGTGAACGTTGGCGGGTGTGGCTGCCGCTGCTCACCCATGGAAAAACCAATCCTGCGACTGTAAAGTGACCTTGAGAGTTTTGAAAGGCAAATATGAATATGAATTATTATTATTATTATTACATGTATTATTAGTACATGTATTATTATTATTATTATTATTATTATTATTATTATTATTATTACTACATGTATTATTATTATTATTATTATTATTATTATTATTATTATTATTATTATTATTATTGGTAAAGTCATCCAAAGTAAAGTATCCAAATATAATTAGCTATCTAGCTGGCTCGCTATTAGTTGTCTTGCTGGCTGGCTGTTAGCTATCTGGCTGTCTATTAGCTATCTATTAGCTAGCTAGCTTTCTATCTATTTGAATTACTTCCGAGTGAACGTTGGCGGGTGTGGCTGCCGCTGCTCACCCACGGAAAAACTAATCCTGCGACTGTAAAGTGACCTTGAGAGTTTTGAAAGGCAAATATGAATATGAATTATTATTATTATTATTATTATTACATGTATTATTAGTACATGTATTATTAGTACATGTATTATTATTATTATTATTATTATTATTATTATTACTACATGTATTATTAGTACATGTATTATTATTATTATTATTATTGGTAAAGTCATCCAAAGTAAAGTATCCAATATATAATTAGCTATCTAGCTAGCTAGCTATTAGTTGTCTAGCTGGCTGGCTGTTAGCTATCTGGCTGTCCATTAGCTATTTATTAGCTAGCTAGCTAGCTTTCTATCTATTTGAATTACTTCCGGGTTGAGTGAACGTTGGCGGGTGTGGCTGCCGCTGCTCACCCATGGAAAAACCAATCCTGCGACTGTAAAGTGACCTTGAGAGTTTTGAAAGGCAAATATGAATATGAATTATTATTATTATTATTACATGTATTATTAGTACATGTATTATTATTATTATTATTATTATTATTACTACATGTATTATTATTATTATTATTATTATTATTATTATTATTATTATTATTATTATTGGTAAAGTCATCCAAAGTAAAGTATCCAAATATAATTAGCTATCTAGCTGGCTCGCTATTAGTTGTCTTGCTGGCTGGCTGTTAGCTATCTGGCTGTCTATTAGCTATCTATTAGCTAGCTAGCTTTCTATCTATTTGAATTACTTCCGAGTGAACGTTGGCGGGTGTGGCTGCCGCTGCTCACCCACGGAAAAACTAATCCTGCGACTGTAAAGTGACCTTGAGAGTTTTGAAAGGCAAATATGAATATGAATTATTATTATTATTATTATTATTACATGTATTATTAGTACATGTATTATTAGTACATGTATTATTATTATTATTATTATTATTATTATTATTATTATTACTACATGTATTATTAGTACATGTATTATTATTATTATTATTATTGGTAAAGTCATCCAAAGTAAAGTATCCAATATATAATTAGCTATCTAGCTAGCTAGCTATTAGTTGTCTAGCTGGCTGGCTGTTAGCTATCTGGCTGTCCATTAGCTATTTATTAGCTAGCTAGCTAGCTTTCTATCTATTTGAATTACTTCCGGGTTGAGTGAACGTTGGCGGGTGTGGCTGCCGCTGCTCACCCATGGAAAAACCAATCCTGCGACTGTAAAGTGACCTTGAGAGTTTTGGAAGGCAATTTTGAAATGAAATGTATTATTATTATTACATGTATTATTATTATTATTATTACATGTATTATTATTATTATTCTTTTCTTTTCGGCTTTTCCCATCAAGGGGTCGCCACAGCGTATCAGTAACCTCCATCTTCAGAGGTATGATACGCATGTTTGTTTTGGCCTAGCTTTTACGGAGGAGATTATTATTGGTATTATTATTATTATTATTATTATTATTTTTATCATTATGATTATTATTATTGGTAAAGTCATGTCTTGACAATTTTAAGACTGCCATCTGCTGGCCTGGCATGAATGTTACACCATTTTAGCATTTTTAATAATAATAATAATAATAATAATAATAAGAAGAAGAAGAAGAAGAAGAAGAAGAAGAAGAAGAAGAAGAAGAAGAAGAAGAAGAAGAAGAAGAAGAAGAAGAGGGAGAAGGAGAACAAGAACACGTCACGAACTGGGGGCGGGACTTTCTGAAAATGCCCAATTCGCAGCTCAATTGTATGCAGATTTTGGACACTTTAAATAATTTTTATTGGTGTTTTGCATTTGACTAAAAATATCATACTGCGTGTTTTGGGTATTTTAGATGCTATAAAACGTTTTTCTGATGTCAGTTAGGAAACAAAAAAGTGATGTCGGTTGTCCTTTAATAATAATAATACATTTCATTTATAAGTGCCTTTCAAAACTCTCAAGGAGTGTGTCTCAAAAGTGTGTAAAAAGTACTTCAATTTGAAACCGGAAGTGGCCAGTTTTAGAAGGCCCCGCCCCCATGTTCGAGGCGTCACGGCAAGACAACACAACTTGTTCGAGGACGTCGGTTGTCCTTTAATAGTAGAAGTCAATTCTTCTTTATCCGTGTCAACATGACCGTTTTTATTCATTACTGCCTCCTGGTGGCCAAGGCGAGAACAACAGAATTTAAAGTGTAAACGTTTTAGGCTTTCCCCCATGTTATTTCGTAATTGCTCAACAGTGGTTGCTTTCAATAACAAACTTGGACATAAATCCCAAAATACACCGAAAACAAATTTGTTCATAAATTAATTTAAAGTATTTTTTATATTAAAATCACGTGATGTACGATATCGCATATAACAAGAAAGAAATGAGTAGACAGAAGACAAAATAATAGCAATGGTGGAAAAAAAAAAACAAACGAAGAAAAGTATCAACGAGAGATCACAGCGACAATCTTAGCAACCGGAGTAGTTTTAAAACGTGGCAAAACAAGAAACGATCTGACGACAAGGGACAGGCGTAAATGCAGATTTTTATCGACGATTCGACCAGTAAAGCTTCCGAAACACGATTAAATTCGTACAAAAGTAAAAACTAACGCGACAACACCAAAGACGGGGCTAAAAAACGAGAACAAAAAATAAAAGACGAGACGTGACAAATACTCGATTGTTGACCACTGACAGACTTAATTGGAGACATAGCTGGTAACAATAAAGTTATTTGTACAACGAAAGAAACAACGATATATATAAATTGTAACTTAAGGATATCACAGTTATGAGAGGAAACACATTTTAGACACAGTCCCTAAAAGGAACATTAAGCTAGCTAGCTTGAGTGATTACACACTAAATGCATCTTTTATCAAACAGCAAAATATATCCATCATTAGAAACGATATCAATATTATCATATTCATAACAAAGCGAGGACTCGAACATGTAAATACAAAAAAATGATTTGACTTACCAGTTCCTCTGCTGAAACAAATTCCGTTGTGTTCTATCACCATCTAGTGGTCATTAAGTGTATTGCACATAATTGTTTTTTTTTTCCTTCAGCGGTCGACAACAGCTGTTGCCACTCAGGATCGTTCCATGATGGAAATAACAAAATTGCATAAATTCATATCACTTTTAAAAATACATTTATGGTCTACCAGGATGAACTATCTTTACTTTTATTAAAATATAAGCAAAATATGTTTTCGAATAAATGAAGAATCTCGTCGTCAGGCTCGTCGCGTAGCCATTGGCCCGTATTGTTGTCACTCTTGCGAGCATATTGAGATGAAAGTAGGCGGGGCTATCACGCAGGCCGAGGCGAAGCGGGTGGGGGATGCTTGAACACAAGAAGATTCGAAACATCATCGTAGAAAAAAAAAGGAGACATCTGGTTAGGGTTATTTTCGCTCGGTGTGGAAACTCTGCTGGAACGATCGATTTTGATCCTCCGCCACCTGCGCGTCCGGATTTCGAGATGTGAGGCGGCGTAGCGCTCCGCGGTGGTCGGGAAGAAGAGGGCCGATCGCCAGTTGATGATATTATGCGGGAATCGAAACCCGCTGGACGGATTAAAGAGGAACGCATCACAGCTTCAAGTGACGTCTTGTTGACTGGCAGGTCAGCAAATGTTTTGGAATTATTATAATGTCATCATGTTTTGTCAGTGGGAGTGTGGGTGGGGGTCCGAAGCCCTCATTTTGTTGTAGCTGGTTTCTAGTAAAATCATCCATATAGACGATGATAGGCCCCTCTATGGTGGACATTTTATGACTGAATTGGCTTCCGGATTATTTATTCATTCATTTCATGCAAAATGTAACAATCTTCCACTAAATCACTGTGGACTTTTATTTGGACGCAAGAAGTGCTTTGCAGCCAGTGTCAATTACAAACCTTTTGGTGGTGTGTCCTTATCTTCTGGGAATCTCCCTTTAAGTATACTTTGGTTTACGACCTTAATTGGTTCCCAGACAGTGTGTAAGGTAAAAAGTGTGTATCCCAAAAATTAATTTCCCATAGGAAACCATTAAAATAAGAATAATCCGTTCCCAGGTGCCCATAAAACATAATTTTCTACTTTCAAATTTTCTAACCTTTAAAACTACACAACTTTATTTTGTGTATAATAAAAGTGCTATGGTATTATAATTAAAGAAATAAACGGTACTATATAATAAAGTCGTTTTATTTACCTTTGTGATGGTTGTTGATGGCTTGATGGAATAGAGTGGCCGGTTTCATCAGCATTAAACACTTGATGAGGGACGTAGTCTTCTTCTCTTCGTAAACTCATTCACTGCCAGACATGCAAAAACGTGTCTACTCCAGTTGCCAGGGTTTTTGTCATTGTCACTCGAATTCAAGGAACCACAGAATATTGAGTTTTAAGACTACATAAACATTCAATGGAGCGTACGAAACCTTAGATTATCTTCTTTCATCAGAAAAAAAAGTGTTAATTCCTAAATGTTATGGGTCTGGAGTTATATGAGCTTGAAATGAGGGCAGCTGTCTAAAATACAATGCAATACATATTGGTTTATATAGCGCTTTAACAACAGATGAAGCTGGAACAAAGCGCTAACATGGAAAAATGTTAATGCTACTCACTTTGGAAGGCAAAAAACATTGCCAGAGGCCCTGGCCAGCGTTTTATCGGCACCCAAACAAGAAAAACCAAAACCTGAACAAATTAAGGAATGGCGCTCTACGTCATATGTTCAATTCCAGAATAAATGTGTAAATGGCATTGAATGAGTTAATTGGCATGGAAATGAATGGAATGATGAAGTGCTGCTAGCACCAGTGAAAATAAAAAGTTTTTTTTAACCAATTTTGGGTCAAAAATGGACTGACTTCCTTTTGAGGGATTCGTTTGAGCCAAAATGTTGCTTCAAATCCACAAAATAATGCTATAATTTAGCTTGGTTTTAACCACAAAAAAAAACAAAAAGCCACAAAATTTGAGTCATTTATTTAACCTCACCAGTCTCTTTTTGTCCAGATTTTGGTTATTTTTTTTTATCCAATCAATTTTACAGTAAATAAATGGTATTAAAACAACTGGATAGTATAGTATAGTATAGTATAGATATATGGATTGGATAGTATAGTATAGTATAGATATATGGATTGGATAGTATAGTATAGTATAGTATAGATATATGGATTGGATAGTATAGTATAGTATAGTATAGTATAGTATAGTATAGTATAGTATATTGATGCTGGTAGATGGGTTTGATGAACATATAGTATAGTATAGCTAGTATAGTAGTATCACTTTTAGAGTGAAAACATGGTATTAAAACACCTGGATAGTATTTTATGTCTCTCTTACGGGAAAATGAAACCTATTTTTTTCATAATTCATTTGGCCTAGTAAATCGTCCAAAAATAGCGCTTTTGTTGGAGGATAGAAGCTTGTATGTGATGTCACCTCCCTAGAGGCTGAAAGTCTCATCTGCTGTTAAAAAAAATACATAAAAACCACTCGAGTGTGTGCACATGTGCAAGCATGAATACACGCAGGCAACCCCTCCCCCCTCCCCCGACTGACCACCAAATTGAACTCTCTTCCTGTTCCTCCATCTTAGCCAACGATGGTGGATCCCTCGGAGGCTGAGGAGCAGACAACCAAGTCAATTATCCCGCAACTGGGGACCTCAAGCTTGGTCTCTGGAGTACAGCGCTTGCCAGACCAGGCAGATGGCGCCATCACAGAAGACGAAAGCGACGTCTGTGATTTCCAGACGCCACCTACCAACAACTCCCAGACAAGCCCCTGCCAGATCTCCGAACCGGCGTCGGAGTCTCCGCCACCGCCGCCTCCACCTCTAGAACGCGAAGGCGACACGTCACCCAAGCTCCACCTAGATTTGTACAACTTCGACTGCCCGGCGGCGGAGGGCAGTCGCTACGTGCTGACGAGTCCGCGTTCGTTAGAGGCATGCGCCCGTTGCGGAGTCAAACCCGTAGAACTTCTGTCCCGTCCACTCTCCGAATTTGCCCGGGAGGCACCGGGTGGCTCCATGAGAGTGGCGACGGGTCTTTTTGAGGTCTACGAGCGGGACCGTCACGTCAAGCTGCGACATTGCAGGGAAGAGCGGGAACGGATCGTCAGGGAGGAGAAGCGGCGAGCGATGCAGGCGGCGGTCAACAGTTGCGTGCCACCGTTGGAGCAGAACAAGGTCATCATTCACCCTACGACCAAAGAGACCTCCAACTCAGTTCCTGATTCGGGTTCAGGTTCCAAACCGGCACCATCAGTCCAATCTAAACCCACCAAAGTCAGTTCCACTGGTCCCAAGCAGTCTTTTAGAAAAACCCTGCGACCGGAGTCAAGTGGTCCTCAAAAGGTACCCCGAAAGTCCTCCGGTGGGAAATCTTCTAGCACGTACCCGAGACCGACACAGAAAGCTCCCGTTTTCATCAGAGCCAAGTCCACATTGACGCCATCAGTATCTAAACCGAACGGTGGTCCAGGAGTTTTGTTTTCGCACCACAATGGACACTTTCATCCCAAGGTGCGAGCGAAAAGCCACTCCATGGAGTCCCTGCAGAGGAAGATTGAGCCCGTCTGCTCCTCCACCTCCAACACCACCACCTGCACGTCGTCAGAGTCCGGAGCCTCGTCATTAGGCTGGGAGGGCTCGCGGGACCACTGGGCCAAAGTGTCCAGTCCTCGGACTCGGACGCTGGCTACATTCAACTCCCTGATGGGCCGAAGCCTCAGCCTGGGGGACTTGAGCCACTCCCCGCAAACCACGCAGAAGGTCGAGCGTATCGTGAAGGAAGTGAAGCGCCGGGGTCTGAATACCGTGCCGGAACGCGACCGCAAGATCGCGGCTCTGATGCTGGCCCGCTACCAGGAGGAGGACATCATGAGCCAGACCCGCTACGTAGCCCACCTGCAGTGGGACAGCGAGCGGCGGATGGAGGAGCTCCGGCGGGAGCAGGATGAACGCAACAAGCAACGGGCGGTCCAGGAGGGTCAGAGGCTATGGCAGACGCAGGTATCCTCCCGGCAACGGCGGCTCAGCCGGGAGGAACGGCGGTTGGCCGCCACCAAGATGCGACAAGCCGAGGAGAGCGAGAAGCAGTGGCGGGAGCTGGCGGAGCGGCAGGAGCGCCACCGCCTGAGCAAGTTGCAGCAGGCGGCGCGTGAAGAAAAGCACAAGAAGTCCTTGCAGGAGCAGAATCTCAAGGCCCTGGAGGAGGAACGGGCTGCTGCGCTGGAGCAAGAACGCCTGCTACTCAGGGAGAAGCTCACCATGGCCGAGCTCAAACGGCAGGAGAAGGAGCATCAGTCCCAGGAGGAGCGGCGGGGCCTGAACAAGGCCGAGAGGCGGCGCCACGCCGCCCTGATCCAGGAGATCACCCGGCGCGAGCAGGAAGAGGTCGAGGAGGCCAAGCGGGCGGTACGGGAGAAGCTCAACCGGTCTCTGGAGAACTACGAGCACATCGTGGTGCGACGAGGTCAAGAGTTGCGGGACAAGGCCAAGCGAGAGGACAAGCAGATCCAGCGAGCCCGGCGCGCCGCCGAAAACCTGGAGAGGCTGCAGCAGAAGCAGTTGGAGGTTCGCGTCCGCGAGGCGGAAAAACGGGCCCGACAGGCGGCGCTGTCGGCTGAGGAACGCGCCAAGGAGAAAGCGCAACGCGCCGTACAGAACCGGCAGGAGAAGGAGAGGCTTCAGCGCCTCAACCGCCAACGCGTGGAGGAGGAAGACCGCAGGCGCAGGCGCGAGCTGCTGCAGTCCATCGAGCGTAAACTGGAGAAAAGCGAGCAGATCTTCAAAGAGAAACGCGCCGTGCTGGAGAGCGCTCGTTCCGTGGCGCGCGCCTCCTTCCACGTCAGGGATAAAGTGCGCGAGGAGACCAACGGGCGCACCTTTGATAAGATGGCGTTGGAAGCTCAGCTCAAAGCCGGATTGGATGACAAATAGGACCTGGTCTCTTTGAAGCTTTGACTCTCCTTCGCCCCTTGAAAAACCCTTTTGTGTTTTTGCTTACACATCACGAAAAACTAGATCCATCCCTCTTTTGTGCCTCCATGACCAAAGACTAGCCTCTGAAAGAACAACTCCCGCAGGTACCGGCGGAATTTTTTAAAAGACATGGCCCAAAAAATGGAGGAATTCTTTCGGAAAATAATACTACAGGCTGGTTGATGAATCACCAGACTTCGTTTCCTTGGATCTTTTGTGGGTCACGCACAAGCTCAGGTAACCATTTCTTCATGGACTTTCTTCTGGGACTCTGTACTTTTGAATCCATGCTAATTTCGCTAATCGACACAGATAAGGTATAAAGAGACGGAAAAGTACAGTAAAGTCTCGTTATATCGATATTCAAGGGAGTCCGAAAAAATATCGATATAACCGGGACTATCGATATATCCGACCCTGCGCGCATGTAATTTTCTCCGTGCGTGCATAGAAATAGTATCGATATAACCGGGACTATCGATATATCCGACCCTGTTTGCATGTAATTTTCTCCGTGCGTGCATAGAAATAGTATCGATATAACCGGGACTATCGATATATCCGATATCGATATAACGAGACTTTACTGTATATGACACCTCCATTCTTGTTAACTCATTCACTGCCAGACGATGTGCAAAAATGTGTCCACTCCAGTGCCAGGGTTTTAGTCATTGTGACTCGAATACCAGGACCCGCAGAATATTGAGTTTTACGACTACATAACTTCCATTTGTTCTATAGACTTCAAATGGACTTAAAACGCTTCCCAGAGGGATGCCACTTAAAATGGGAGTAGATAGTAGTTGGATAGCTAATCGTGTTGCCTTTGAAGCTACAACATCTTTAAATTAAACTCATTCACGGCCAGACATATGCAAAAATGTGTCCACTCCAGTGCCAGGGTTTTTGTCATTTTCTGTCAAATTGCAGGACCCACAGAATATTGAGTTTTAGGACTACAAAAAAAAAAAAAAAAATTCAATGCAGTCTAAGAAACAGTAGATGTTCTTCGTTCATCAGAAAAAAAAAGTTATATGGGTCTGGAGTTATCAGAGCTTGAAATGAGGGTGGCTATACAAAATAAGACAACAACAATAATAATAAATTTGATTTACAAGTGCCTTTCAAAACTCTCAAGGTCACTTTTCAGTCATAGGAAAAGTTTTTCTGTAGGTGAGCAGCGGGAGCCACATGCGCCAGCGTTCACTCAACCCGGAAGTAAATAGATAAAAGCTAGCTAGCTTGCTAATAGATAGCCAGATAGCTAGCCAGCCGGCCAGTTAGCTAATAGGTAGCAAATAGATAGCTAATAGATAGCAATACATAGATATTGATTTATACAGCGCTTTAACAACAGCTAAAGCTGTAACAATGCGCTAACATGGAAAAAAGGGAAATGCTGCCCCCTTGTGGAAGGGAAAAAAACATTGCCAAAAATCTGACCAGCAAGCAAAAACTACCGAACTAATTCAGGAATGGCGCTCTAGGTCATATTTTCAATTCCCGGATACATTTGGGAATGGCAGTGAATGAGTTAATCGATTTGCCGGAGACGAGCTCTCGGAGATGTTACTAGCCTTTAGCATAAATGTCACATATTTTTTTTACACTCTCCACGTTCAGTAAAAAAAAATGAAGAAAAAAAAATGTAATAGTCACAAAAATTGTCAACATTGAAGGGTGGAAAAAATTATATGTATTCTTAGGCTGCTGACATTTTCCATTGTTGGTTCAAGCCGCCATTACAAAAAAGGTTTTCTATTCTCGACAAAGATTCCTTGATACCAACGCTAACAACGCTTATTTTTGTGCTTATTTAATCAATTTTTAACTCATTTTAGTGTAAACTGTACAACTATTATGAGTTTCTTTATCACGCGGAACGTAAACATTGTTGACAGCTAGCTAGCGAGTGTTAGCATTAGCGGCTAACTTTGTTATGCTATCGACATTTGCAGGTCCGTGAGAGAGTGAACCAAGCCGTCCTGGGGGCAAAGAAGAAGCGCAAAAATATCAAATGTTTATCCTTTTTTTTTAAAGGGGGAGTGCAAGGGTTCAAAAACAGATTTATCAGCATCATGGGAGTTCCTTTTGTGTTTGAGAAAAATAATCAAAAGAAGAATAAAGATTGTTTTTTTGTGTGTCTTTGATGATGGATTTAACTTATCTCAATAACGACAGCCATTTTAGACACCGAATATCCTCCCTCCATCGCGAATATTTTGGGGCTATATTGTTGTGCGTTAGTTAGCCACGTTAGCATTAGCTATGAGTTGTTGGTACTACTGTTAAATATTCATGAATTCTAAGAATGATGATAACCACAAATTTTTAAGTTGCGCTGACATGACTAAGTAAAAATTGTCGATGAATCGTCTCATATTTTGATGGGTTTATTTGTATGTATCATTTCATAAACACAATGTGCTTTATGTACAGTTGTTAAAATATCAATATAGCAAAGGAAACAAGAGTTGAAAGTGGGGGGAGGGAAATAAAGGGAGCGCGTGCAAGAACAAGAAATGTTAATCGCAAATAATAATAATAATAATAATAATAATAATAATAATAATAATAATAATACATTTCATTTATAAGCATCCTTCAAAGTAACTCACTAAGGGAAGAAGCATAATTTTTCACCTGGATTAAAAATAATGTACACTTTCTTGGTATATTTTTGTAATTTTTTTTCAGTCATTTTATTCACTATGATAAATTATTATACAGCAAAAAAAGTTGAATTTTTGAGGGAGATTTTGGGGGTGTAAATTACATAATGGGGCTTATTATTCATAGGAAATTATAGTAACATTTGGTGTTAAATTACCGTATTTTCTGGAATATAAGGCGCCTTCAACGAATGAGATGTTCAAAAACTTTTTCCATGCATAAGGTGCACCGCATTATTCGGGGAACCTTCAATGAATGACATATTTTAAAACGTTTTTCATACATAAGGCGCGCCGCATTATTAGGAGCACCTTCAATGAATGACATATTTTAAAACGTTTTTCATACATAAGGTGCGCCGCATTATTAGGAGCACCTTCAATGAATGACATATTTTAAAACGTTTTTCATACATAAGGTGCACCGCATTATTCGGGGAACCTTCAATGAATGACATATTTTAAAACGTTTTTCATACATAAGGCGCACCGCATTATGAGGTGCATGGTCAGTTTTGGAAAAAAATATATTTTAGGTGCGCCTTGTAGTGCAGATAATACGGTACTTAGAAGGCCATTAGGACTGAAATCATATTAGGAAGTGAAAATATCGGCTTATTTACATATTTTATCGGTTACGCGTCTACCTCCACGCGGACAAGTTGTCCGTCCAGCGTCAGTCTTGGTCAAAGCTGGTGGCGACGTCCTTGCGCGCGATGATCTTGTAGACGCTCTCCCGGAAGTTGCTGTCGGTGGTGAGGCGGCGCGCCGTCTCCCTCAGCTCCTCCATACTGTTGCCCACGCCGGCGTCGAGGCTCGTCGTGGCAAATGACTTGGAGTGTTTCACTAAGGAAACACGAATTCGCGTTTACGCATTGACAATATTCATATTATAGTTTGATGCACTTCCGGTTTTTGGCAAATTTAATGTAGGGCGCTCTGTATTCACGACCGGAACAAATTTGGCACAGTTTGCTGTGAACAAAAAAAAAAAAAAAAAAAAACCTGCACGAGGGCGGTTTAGACTGCATGTTGGTAATTTCGAAAAATTTAAAATAAATAAATAAATAAATAAATAACTAAATAAATAAATAAATAAATAAATAAATAAAAAATATGAATACAAATAAATCTGTGAAATAAATAAAATAAAGATAAACTATAAATAAATGAACACACAACTAAATAAATAAATATGAATACAAATAAATCTGTGAAATAAATAAAATAAAGATAAACTATAAATAAATGAACACACAAATAAATCAATACATAAATAAATACATAAATGACTATGACTAAAAAAATAAAACCCCAAAATAAAAATACATAATTGGAACAAAAACTAATTATAAATAAATAAACACACATATAAATAAATATGCATAAAAATATATCCCCAAAATAAATACATAAATAAATAGAAACAAACTCCAAATAAATAAATAAATACATACATAAATAAACTATTAATAAAAAAATAACCCACCAAAATAAATAAATAACTAAAACAAAAACAAATTAGAAATAAACACACAAATACAAAAATAATAAAAAATAAATAAAAAAATAAAATTTAAAAAAAACAACAAATTCCCAAAACAAATAAATAAATTAATTAAATTAAAACAAACTATAAATAAATGAACTCACAAATAAATAAATACATAAATAAACTATGAATAAAAAAATCAACCCCCCCAAAATAAATAAATAAAACAAAAACACATTCTAAATAAATATAAACACAAACTTCAAAAAAATAAAATGAATAAAAGAATAAATATGCATAAAAATAAATCCCCGAAATAAATAAATAAAATAATAACTAACTATAAATGAACACACAAATAAATACATACATCAATAAACTACGAATAAAAAAATAAACCGCCAAAATAAATGAATAAAACAAAAACAAATTATAAACACACAAAAATAAAAATAATAAACAAATAAATAAATATATAAATAACTATTAATCCAAAATAAATCCCTGAAATAAACAAAGAAAATTAAAACAAATTATAAATAAATAAACAAACACACAAAGAAATAAAAAGAACAAATAAATGTGGATAAAAATAAAAACCTAAAATAAATGAAATAGAAACAAACTGAATACACCCCATAAATGAACACATACATAAATTTAAAAAAAACAATAAATAAACAAAACATTTATTTACTAATTGTCAACCCGTCTATCCTGTAGTGTACCAAATTTAATGTTTGACTTGCTTGCGACACCTTCAGGGGACAATTTGTAACATATTTATGCAGCAGATTTCTGACATACAGTCAAACCTCGGTTTTCGAACGTCTCGGTTCTCATCCCATTCGGTTTTCAACCAAAAATGTCATATTTTTTATGCCCCGGTATACAACCAAAATTTGATTGTCAACCAAACTGAGTGCACCTGAATGCATCACTCGACTACCCTATGCTTCCTTATATGTCACGTCTTCCTCATTGTGACCGACGCATTAATATTGTTGTTGTTTTATTTTTGCGAAAATGCTGACATATTTGGTTAAGATCTCCGGAATAGTATGATTTTAAAGCAAGCAGAGGATGGTTTGAAAAGTTAGCGTGCCCTGTGTTTGCCCAAAGACAGCTGGGATAGGTGCCAACACGCCCCGTGGCAGATAGAGAGACTTTTATGTACATGTTAATGTTAAAAATTGGTGGAAATAAAAGTTTGTTTTTTTTATAGAATTTTACACATGACCTGCTCTATTATTAAGTTTTTATCCGGTTTATGCGAAAAAGTTGTTTTCTAGACTTTGAACGGATTAAGATTTTTTACATTGATTTTAATGGAAAGTGCCGTTTCGGTTTTTGAACAAATCGGTTTTCGAACAGGTTTCTGAACCGAGGTATCACTGTATCTTTAAATTATATTCACATCATATTCCGTACCAATGTACAGTATTTATGGAATTTATTCTGCCACGCATGTCCAATCTTTAAACGTCATTTGGATTGACGTGTGACAGATTTTGAAGATGAGTGTATGGTATGACTTACACCAATGTCGTCTCGAGGCTCTCCTCTGAACGCGGCAGCTCTTGATCCTGCGCGCCGCCGCCTTATGAAGGTAGACGGCGTTTTTCATGATCGCCGGCAGTTTGGCTTCGATCTCGGCCGCGCAGATGCACTCCTCGAAGAAACCTGACCAAGAAACGGACGGCGCCGCGACATCGGGAAGACGTTCGTTTTTGAGCACCGCGTCGCCGTACGCGAGTTCAACTTACGCCTCAGCTGAGTGACGTCTCCCCTCATTCTCTGGTCTCGTTCGGTGCTGCGATCGAGAGAATCCAGGCCTTTTTCCAGGTCTTGTAAGGCCTCCTCGGCTTGCTTCAGCCTCTTCTCCAGCTCCACGCGAGACTCCATCTCCGCCTGATAATGAAGAGTTTCACTCATTCACTGCCATTCACGAATTTATTCGAGAATTGAAAAGCATGACGGGGAGCACCATTCACAAATTTGTTGGTTTTTCATGCTGGGGGTGCCGATAAAGCGCTGTTCAGACCTCTGGCAATGTTTTTCCCTTCCACGAGGGGGCAGCGTTTGACTTTTTTCCATGCGCTTTGTTACAGATTCAACTGTTGTTAAAGCCCTATATAAATCAATATGTATTGTATTGCATTTTGTACAGCCGCCCCCATTTCAAGCTCAGGTAACTCCAGACTCATATAACTTAGGAATTAACTATTTTTTTCTGATGAAACAAGAGAATCTAAGGTTTCTAACGCTGCATTGGATGTTTATGTAGTCCTAAAAGTCGATATTCTGTGGGTCCTGCCATTTGACTGAAAGTGACAAAAACCCTGGCAATGGAGTGGACACATTTTGTGTGTGTCTGTGTGCGTGCATGACCTGCAACTCGGCCTCGGTTTGTCGCTTGTCTGCGGTGAGCTGAGAGAGCGACTGCTGCAGCGTGGTGGCCTGCGATGAGTAGAACTCCCGTTCCTGCTGCAGGACTTCTGCCCGCTGCTGATTCTCAAGCAGTCTGGAAAAAAAAAATGTGAGCTCAAAACACTGACTAAACACCAAGAAATGGAAAAGGAGTTGAAAGACAATATTTGGAACAAGGGTGGACTTGTGGTTCCGCATAGTGGTCCCCTCTGCACATTTGCGCGACACAAAAACAACGGATAAAAATTTAAAAATATAAAAATTACAAAATTAAAAATTAAAAATTAAAAATTACAAAATTAAAAATTAAAAATTTAAAAATATAAAAATTACAAAACTAAAAATTAAAAATTAAAAATTAAAAATGTGAAAATGTGAAGAAAAAAAAGAAAAAATAAATTATTATTATTATTATTAGTAGTAGTAGTAGTATTAGTGTTTGCAGGTCAATTTCCGAAAAAAATAAATAAAAAATAAAAAATAAAACATAAATAATAATTATTATTATTAGTAGAAGTAGTAGTAGTAGTATTAGTGTTTGCAGGTCAATTTCCGAAAAAAATAAATAAAAAATAAAAAATAAAATAAATTATTATTATTATTATTAGTAGTAGTAGTATTAGTGTTTGCAGGTCAATTTTCGAAAAAAAATAAAAAATACATTATTATTAGTAGTAGTAGTAGTATTAGTGTTTGCAGGTCAATTTCCGAAAAAAATATAAAAAAAATAAAACATAAAACATAAATTATTATTATTATTATTCGTAGTAGTAGTAGTAGTGTTTGCAGGTCAATTTCCGAAAAAAATACATAAAAAATAAAACATAAATAATTATTATTATTATTAGTAGTAGTAGTATTAGTGTTTGCAGGTCAATTTTCGAAAAAAAAAATGAATAAATAAAAAAATAAAACATAAATAATAATAATAATTATTATTAATATTATTATTATTAGTAGTAGTAGTAGTAGTAGTGTTTGCAGGTCAATTTTCGAAAAAAAAATAAAAAATAAAAAATAAAAAATAAATTATTATTATTATTAGTAGTAGTAGTGTTTGTAGGTCAATAAAACTGTCTGGAAGTTGACACTCAATGCGTGTGTTGACACTCAATGCGTGTGTTGCATTGATCAATGCCTCAAACCCCGCTCCATTTAGCATTAGCATTAGCATATTGTGCTGTAAATTATTTTGAGAGTGGACAGAGTGGCTAAAAACATACAAAAATCAACTTTGTAATTATTATTCTGTCGCCTCCGCAAATAATAGCCAAAAAAAAAAACAGAAATAACCTTTTTTGGGGTATTTGAAATTGAAAAGTTATGTTTTCAGTAGTTTTTACATTTTTTTTAATTGATTGAAATTGTCCAATCTAATAATTGTTTTATGATTTACAATATAATGCAACTTTATAATTACTATTGATTTTTTTTAAAGATTTATAATAAGAGAAGACATTTTTTTTTATGACTGTATCAAACCAAAATAAATACCAATGAATAAACCCTTTTACTTTTCATCTGCTTGCTCCTTCTCCTTCATCAGCATCTTCATCTGCTCCTCAATATGATGCAGATCCCGCAGGAGGTCCAGGTTCCCCAGCTCCTTTCTATTCTCCACCACATCCTCCTTCTCCTCCTCATCCACCGCATTCTCCACCTCCACCTTCACCTCCTCAGCCTCCAAGAGCTCCAGAGTTCTCTGCTTCTCCTGGGAAAGTTGCTGCCAAAACATTGGAGAGGTTCATGACCTTTGACCCTCATTGATCCGACGACGTCACGGCGGTATTGTTGGATAACGCGTTACGTCAGCGTCATCGATAAAGTGATAACGTACATCGATGGACTTCTGCAGCATGACCGTCAGGCCGTTTAGCTCCTCCTTCTCGCTCTCCACTCCGCGAAGAGATCGAGTCGTGCCATCCAGGTCGCTACCGGAACCGAAATATCAAAAGAAAGACCATTTTTATCGATAGAGAGGCCAGAAAAGGCGACTAGAACATCTAAACCACAGGTGTCAAAGTCAAGGCCCGCGGGCCAAATCGGGCCCGCCACATCATTTTTTTCGGCCCGTGAAAGCAAATCAAACGTATGAAATTCCATGATGCTTGCTAAATTCTTAACCAAAGTTTCATATTTTTGGATATAAACCACAATAACAGTCATTATTCTTGACTTCAGATTTGAAAACTAGTTATTCATTAATTTGTTGTGTGCTCTATATGTAATATGTGGATCGGATTAAACATTCTAATGGCTTCCCCAAATTCATAACAGCCCTCGAGAGGAAACCATAACGACAATGTGGCCCGCGGCAAAAAATGACTTTGACACGCCTGATCTAAACGTTATCTGAGGTTGCGTAGACTAAATGGGGGGAAAAAAAATAAAAATTAAATTTACAAGGTCTTCCAATATGTCACCACAACCTTCCTTACAGTTTAATTTGCTCCTGTTCCGCCTTGAGCTCCATCACGACTTCCTCGTACTTCATCTTCTCTTCCTCCAGAACCTGATTGAGTCGCTCCAGCTCCTATTTTAAAAAAACAAAATCATACACCAACGTAAACATACATGGCTGCATAAAAGACGATTTTGAATGAAGCTCTTACTTCTCTCTGTGCTCGCTGGTGGGTGAGCTCCTCCGTCTCCTCCATCAGCTTATCTGCAAGAAGAACACATTGGATGGAAACATGCTTCCAAACGCACACACGTACACACAAACCGAGGTATTCTTGCTTCTCCTTAGCAAGCTGAAGTCCCTGAGCCTCCAGACTTTCAATCATGGCCTCCCCGAGCTGCGCGTTCTTCCATGTGCTGTGGATTAAAAGAATAAATAAATATATTAATTATATTACAAAAACACCTCTCGTCGTGGAAAATGCCAAATTACAAACAATGGTGTGCAAGTGAGCTTATTTTCGCCACTCCCAAAATAAAAAAACTAACAAAAAATGTCAGGGAACGGATTATGGTCATTTACATTCATTTCAATGGGGTAAGGCGATTTGGGAAATGAAAGTTGTGAGATATAACAGTTTTCCCTTGAAAAAAAAATCAAACTCACATCAAAACAGACCAACGTGGATAATACTTATGTAACTTTCTTACA
The DNA here is from genome assembly GCF_051943395.1 of Hippocampus bargibanti. NCBI lineage: Eukaryota > Metazoa > Chordata > Actinopteri > Syngnathiformes > Syngnathidae > Hippocampus > Hippocampus bargibanti. The sequence goes on along the minus strand of NC_142742.1, from coordinate 3,274,289 downwards.
CTTTTCCCGAATCTTGGAGCATCTCCATCCATTGCAGCTGCTCTTCCTCCGACTCGGCCGCCACCACGATGGTACCCTGATCAAAACCATCATGTCACATGATCTGTTTTGGGAATCTTAACTCATTCACTGCCATTCCCGATTTTTTTCAAGAATTGAAAATATGACGTGGAGCGACATTCCCTAATTTTTTTCGGGTTTTGGTTTTTTTTGTTCCCGATAAAGCGCTAGTCAGACCTCTGGCAATGTTTTTCCATTCCACGAGGGGGCAGCATTTGCCTTTTGTCCATGTTAGCGCTTTGTTCTAGCTTCAGTTGTTTTTTAAGCGCTATATAAATCAACACTGCTATCTATTAGCTAGCTAGCTTTCTATCGATTTGAGTTACTTCCGGGTTGAGTGAACGCCGCCGCATGTGGCTGCCGCTGCTCACCCACAGAAAAACTTATCCTGTGACTGTAAAGTGACCTTGAGAGTTTTGAAAGGCGCTTAGAAATGAAATGTATTATTATTGCATTTTGTAAATCCGCCCCCATTTCAAGCTCAGATAACTCCAGACCAATATAACTTAGGAATTAACTCATTTTTTTCCTGATGAAAGAAGAGAATCTAAGGTTTCTAACGCTGTATTAAATATTTATGTAGTCCTAAAAGTCAATATTCTGTGGGTCCTGCAATTCGAGTGAAAATGACAAAAACATTGGCACTGGAGTGGACACATCGTCTGGCAGTGAATGAGTTAAAAATATATTTCAACGTGATTATGTCTTTTCTCATCGCAGGGGGATTACAGTAGCTTTATATTATCGACCTTGTGGTTAAAAGTGTTTACCGAGAAGTCTTCCAGGCTGATGACGAGGCCAAAGGGCATCCCCATGTCTTCCGTAGCTGACACCACGCATCCTCCCAGGGGGATCACTCCCTGATTGGACAAAAGAACGTCATGAGGGAACATTTCTCCCATATTTAGGGGGTCGGGGTCGGGGGGTAATAGAGACTGACCTTGGGGTGAATGTTGAAGATTCGGCTGCTTTCAAAGCTTCTCTTCTCACTCTCGGCGTAGTAGAGCAAAAAGCTGTCTTTGATCACGAAGAATCTTCGGAGAGACAGAGCACTTATGACAACCGTCGCGACATACTAAGCTATACTAATAAAAAAAAAAAAAGTAAACAATAAATAAAATTAATAAAGCACCATATTTTCCTGTGTATAAGGCGCACTCAAAAGTGTTGATTCTTTTTTTTAAAATGACCCTGCGTCTTATACGCAGGTGCGCCTTATATGTGAAGCCATATTGAGCCACAAACCTCGGTTTTCGAACGTCTCGGTTCTCATCCCATTCGGTTTTCAACCAAAAATGTCATATTTTTTTATACAACCGAAATTTGGTTGTCAACCAAACTGAGTGCACCTGAATGCATCACTCGACTACCCTATGCTTCCTTATATGTCACGTCTTCCTCATTGTGACCGACGCATTAATATTGTTGTTTTCTTTTTGCGAAAATGCAGACGTATTTGGGTAAGATCTCCGTAATAGTATGATTTTAAAGTAAGCAGAGGATGGTTTGAAAAGTTAGTGCGCCCAGTGTTTGCCCAAAGACAGCTGGAATAGGTGCCAACACGCCCCGTGGCAGAAAGAAAATTGGTGAAAATAAGTTTGTTTTTTATAGAATTTTACACATGACCTGCTCTATTATTAAATGTTTATCCGGTTTATGCGATAGTTAAAAAGTTGTTTTCTAGACTTTGAACGGATTAAGATTTTTTACATTGATTTTAATGGAAAGCGCGGTTTCGGTTTTTGAACAAATCGATTTTCGAACAGGTTTCGGAAACGGATTATGGTCGAAAACCGAGGTATCACTGTATTTGAAATGTTTTTATATATTTATTTACTGTATTTGGAAAACGCTTTTCATTCATTGAAGGTGCACTTTACACTCCAGTACGCCTTATATATGGAAACAGTTTGAAAACACACCATTCATTGTGGGTGAGCCCACACCGGAAAATACGGTAATCTAAATTGGGTTCTTAAAAATAATAATAATCCAACCCCCTCCAACCAGAAAACTGTAGAATAATTTGTGCGTAACCCCAGCCTCTACTGTAGCGCCTTGTAATGTGGTGTGCCTTATACAGTAAAGTCTCGTTATATCGATATTCAAGGGAGTCCGAAAAAATATCGATATAACCGGGACTATCGATATATCCGATATCGATATAACGAGACTTTACTGTATTCGGAATATATATATATATATATTACAGTATATATTATATTTGGAAAACATTTTTTCATTCATTGAAGGGTGCGCCTTATACTCCGGTGCGCCTTATAAAGTACATATAAGGAAACAGTTTGAAAATACAACATTCTTTAGGGTGCGGCTTATACTCCTAGGGGTGTGGCTTATACTCTGGTGCACCTTATACACTGGAAAATACAATATTTTTTCAGAAAAAAAATACAAACTTATCATCATATTATCGCTTTGCTGCTGTGAAATGTAAATTTCTCCACTGCGAGACTAATAAAGGCAAATCCAATCCAATCAAATCATATATAAACCCCCCCCCCCATATTTCTTGCTCAAAACTTTTGCTTTATTTTGATGCAAAAAAAAATATTCTTGTAAAAAAATCTTTTCAATGTCAAAAACAAGACTTCCTGAATATTCAGCGCAAGTTTAAAAACGTAAAATATAGCTACAGTAAAGTCTCGTTATATCGATATTCAAGGGAGTCCGAAAAAATATCGATATAACCGGGACTATCGATATATCCAACCCCGTTTGCATGTAATTTTCTCCGTGCGTGCATAGAAATAGTATCGATATAACCGGGACTATCGATATATCCGATATCGATATAACGAGACTTTACTGTATATGCGATGGCATCTTTGTAAAATACGCTCAGTAGAAGTCATTTGAAGCCATTTTACAAATTATGGACACAACTTGTCCGGATGCGTCGATTGTCCTTTAAGCCGTGAAGCCTCCGCGATTACGTCACCGCCGCGCTGTGTTTACATCAAACAACACATTGGTCATTCTTCACAATTACGATAACCCATGAAAAGTTTTTCGTAACGGCTACCAAATAAATCAGCCATCTTAAAAAGATCCATTTCTGATATTTCTAAAATGGCATCCCATAAAAATGAAACCTGTCAATCAAAGTGACTCCAAATTCTGACCTGCGGGACCACTTGGCAGAGGGCCGTCCGAAGGGTCTCTTCCATAGGACGCCGTGCAGTTGCACCTTGGCGCTGATGTCCAACGCTTCCGAGTCCGACTGCTCCATGGATGACCAAGGGGAGAGAACGCCGAGCTTCGGGATGAGGACGGGAACATCCCGCCTGGGCTAAAGAGGAGGGAGGGGGGAGGTTTGGGGGGGGGAGGGGTCCTGGAAACTGAATCACATTCGTGAATCCATTTGAAAAATAGTCAATGACAATTCACCCGCTGCATACGATGATGCTCCAAACTCCTCAATAAGTCAGCGAGGCGGAAAGGGATGGGGATGCCAATAGGTTCATCACAGCTGGAGGCAGGAGGAGGGGGGGGGGGGGCAGAATAGAGGTCAGGGAGTGGGGGGGGGGGGGTGGTAGATGAGCACGGATACTGAAAAGTCAATTGCGCTGCAGCCGGTAAAAGCCGCGCTTTAGATTACCGCGTCGGAGCAGTTTAAAGTGCGGCATTATGACTCCGCTGAGGCTCAAAAAGTAGTAATGCGGCGTCAAGATTAATGCTCGCTGGTATTTGAATGTGTGCAGTAATGTTAACAAAGAGGGGCTGGAAAAGGGGGCAGAATGGACCGTAGCAAAATATAAAATAAAAAAAATACCTATATTAAAAGTAGAACAGTGATACCTTGGCTTACGAACTTAAAGGACAACCGACATATCCGGACAAGTTGTGTCCATAATTTGTAAAATGGCTTCAAATGACTTCTACTGAGCGTATTTTACAAAGATTCCACCACATATAGCTATATTTTACATTTTAAGAATCATGCTGAATATTCCGTAAGTCTTGTTTTTGAGTTGGTGACAAGTCCGTACGTGACGTCACTGAAGGAACGCCCCTGAGCGAAAAAAAAAAGGACACATTGTTGCAGTACTTCCATCACGTCAATGCATTTTGCTGTGCTTGTTTGGTCTGAAAACGTCATGTTGCACCAAAAAGAACCAGAAGAGGGCGACCAAGCTCCATATAAGGAATATATCAGCCTGCGGAAACGGGCTGATTAATTCCTCACAGGGAAAAGAAAAGGAGACATGAGAATTGTTTTTGTACTCGTTTTAAAAAAAAAAGACATTTAATTTTGTCATAAAACATGTGGCTTTACAACCCACTTTGCACCATCAAACATGAAGCAAACTCATTGTGGAAAAATACACACACACACACACACACATACGCGCACTCGCACACGGGCCTTTTCATGTCACTCAAGTTCCTCAATCCCGTTTGGGAACGTTTCATGATTTCACATGACTGCATATTAGAAATAAAAGTGAAGTTTGCCAAAATCCAGAATTAGAGGCGCCATCTACTGTATTTATTTAGATCTACGGAATGTCCCTTTGATCGGCGAGTGGAGCCAAATAAACATAATCGATAACCCCCCCAAACCCTTCCATGAAGCAAACAAAATATACACGTGTCTCGGAAACAGGAAGTAGCCCGATTGGAGCTACTATGGCACTTGAACGTCACTTTAAGTCTGTACAGTGTGTTTAAAAATAATAATAATAATAATGCGGTGACCATAACAGTTCCACATTTCTGAGTCTTTCGTTTTCACCACACCCTTTTTTTTTATTTTAATGGTGATGCCCGACTGACAGAAGCAGCGGGATGAGGCAGCCCAGCACCAAGGCGCCCACCTCCACCTTACTCAAACCTTTACCGCCGTTGCCGGCGGGCGACGCGTGGCTGTGGCCCGCCACGCCGCCAACCTCGGGGAGGACGTGCACGGTCGCCACGTACAGGAAGGTGCCGGCCGAGAAGAGCATGGCCACGCCGGTGGCGTTGATGTCGGAGAGCGCCTCCTTGCTACTCTGTTGGGAGAAGGCGGGGCGTGGGGGGGGGAGGGGAGGCGAAGGGGGCGGGTTCATTTTTCTTTCATTTGACAGGCGACTGACTCGATGTGATTTTTGACAGCTTCGATTTGAACTCAAATTAATCAACGGAAAGAAAGATGGAAGGAATGAAGCATGGAAAGAGTGATGGAAGGAAGGAAAGAAAGAAAGTGGAAAGAAGGATGAAAAGAACAAAAGAAGGAAGGACGGAAGGAAAGAAGGATGAAAGGAAGGAATGGTTGGTATGAAATAATGAAAGTAGGATGGATGGTAAGGAAGGAGGGAATGAAGGATGGAAAGAAGTATGGAAGGTTGGAAAGAGGGATGAAAAGAAGGATGGAAGGAAAGAAGGAAGAAAAGAAGGAAGCCTGAAAGAGGAAAAAGGAAGAAAAAAGAAAGGGGAAAAAGAAGGGAGGAAAGAAGGAAGGGAGGGAGGGAGGGAGGAAGGAAAAATGGAATGAAGGAATGAAGGGAGGGAATAACAAAGGAAGGAAGGAAGGAAGGAAGGAAGGAAGGAAGGAAGGAAGGAAAAATGGAATGAAGGAACGAAGGGAGGGAATAACGAAGGAAGGAAGGAAAAAGGGAAGGAAGGAAAAAAGGAAGGAAGGAAGGAGGAAGGAAGGAAGGAAGCAAGGAAGGGAGGGAGGGAGGGAGGAAGGAAAAATGGAATGAAGGAACGAAGGGAGGGAATAACAAAGGAAGGAAGGAAGGAAGGAAGGAAGGAAAAAAGGAAGGAAGGAAAAAAGGAAAAAGGGAAGGAAAGAAGGAAGGAAAAAAGGAAGGAAGGAAAAATGGAATGAAGGAACGAAGGGAGGGAATAACGAAGGAAGGAAGGAAGGAAGGAAGGAAGAAAGGAAGGAAGAAAGGAACGAAGGTAGGGAATAAGGAAGGAAGGAACGAAGGAAGGAAGGAAGGAAGGAAGGAAGGAAGCAAGGAAGGGAGGGAGGGAGGAAGGAAAAATGGAATGAAGGAACGAAGGGAGGGAATAACAAAGGAAGGAAGGAAGGAAGGAAGGAAGGAAAAAGGGAAGGAAGGAAAAAAGGAAAAAGGGAAGGAAAGAAGGAAGGAAAAAAGGAAGGAAAAATGGAATGAAGGAACGAAGGGAGGGAATAACAAAGGAAGGAAGGAAGGAAAAAAGGAAGGAAAAAAGGAAGGAAGGAAAAAAGGAAAAAGGGAAGGAAAGAAGGAAGGAAAAAAGGAAGGAAGGAAAAATGGAATGAAGGAACGAAGGGAGGGAATAACGAAGGAAGGAAGGAAGGAAGGAAGGAAGCAAGGAAGGGAGGGAGGGAGGAAGGAAAAATGGAATGAAGGAACGAAGGGAGGGAATAACAAAGGAAGGAAGGAAGGAAGGAAGGAAGGAAAAAGGGAAGGAAGGAAAAAAGGAAAAAGGGAAGGAAAGAAGGAAGGAAAAAAGGAAGGAAAAATGGAATGAAGGAACGAAGGGAGGGAATAACAAAGGAAGGAAGGAAGGAAGGAAGGAAGGAAAAAAGGAAGGAAGGAAAAAAGGAAAAAGGGAAGGAAAGAAGGAAGGAAAAAAGGAAGGAAGGAAAAATGGAATGAAGGAACGAAGGGAGGGAATAACGAAGGAAGGAAGGAAGGAAGGAAGGAAGAAAGGAAGGAAGAAAGGAACGAAGGTAGGGAATAAGGAAGGAAGGAACGAAGGAAGGAAGGAAGGAAGGAAGGAAGGAAGCAAGGAAGGGAGGGAGGGAGGAAGGAAAAATGGAATGAAGGAACGAAGGGAGGGAATAACAAAGGAAGGAAGGAAGGAAGGAAGGAAGGAAAAAGGGAAGGAAGGAAAAAAGGAAAAAGGGAAGGAAAGAAGGAAGGAAAAAAGGAAGGAAAAATGGAATGAAGGAACGAAGGGAGGGAATAACAAAGGAAGGAAGGAAGGAAAAAAGGAAGGAAGGAAAAAAGGAAAAAGGGAAGGAAAGAAGGAAGGAAAAAAGGAAGGAAGGAAAAATGGAATGAAGGAACGAAGGGAGGGAATAACGAAGGAAGGAAGGAAGGAAGGAAGGAAGGAAGGAAGAAAGGAAGGAAGAAAGGAACGAAGGTAGGGAATAAGGAAGGAAGGAACGAAGGAAGGAAGGAAGGAAGGAAGGAAGGAAGCAAGGAAGGGAGGGAGGGAGGAAGGAAAAATGGAATGAAGGAACGAAGGGAGGGAATAACAAAGGAAGGAAGGAAGGAAGGAAGGAAGGAAGGAAGGAAGGAAGGAAGGAAAAAGGGAAGGAAAGAAGGAAGGAAAAAAGGAAGGAAAAATGGAATGAAGGAACGAAGGGAGGGAATAACGAAGGAAGGAAAGAAGGAAGGAAGAAAGGGAAAAGGGAAGGAAGGAAGGAAAAAAAGAAGGAAGGAAAGAAGGAAGGAAGAAAGGGAAAGGGAAGGAAGGAAAAAAAGAAGCAAAAAAGGAAGGAAGAAAGGAAGGAAGAAAGGAAGGAAGGGAATACGGAAAGAAGGAAAGAAGGAAAAAGGGGAAGGAAGAAAGGAAGGAAGAAAGTAAAAAAAAAGGAAGGAAAAAAGGAAGGAAAAAAGGAAGGAAAGAAGTAAAACAGGTATGGACAAAAAGCACATTTGGACAAGACGAGCCTGGTAAGTGAAGGTAGACGTGAGAATGGATGGAATCCCAATCGGGTTGATGAGTGATCCGAAGAGTGGCCGCCACCTCCCGATCTGATTGGGGTTGTACCTGGCTCAGTCCCACGAAGGTGAGCATGGCCAGGACGGGGGCCGCCAGGGCAAAGACCAGCAGGTGCTTACGGATTCGATTCCTCTCCAGGCCGGCGTGCATGAGGAACGACACCAAGCCAAAGGCGGCGGGGGCCTGCCAAACAAATTCCGTCACATCTTTGCTCAAAGTTGACACGTGACGGGCAACGTGGGGACAACAAAAGCCAAACAAATTCGGGAATGGCGCTCTATGTCATATTTTCAATTCCCAAAAAACATTTGTGAATGGTAGTGAATGAGTTAAAATATGTCTTCTTTTCCCTTAAACAGTATTTATAATAATAATAATAAAACATTTAATTCATAAGCGCCTTTCACATCTCTCAAGATCACTTTACAGTCACAGGATGCGTTTTTCAGTCGGTGAGCAGCGGCAGCCACATGCGCCGGCGTTCACTCAACCCGGAAGTAACTCAAATAGTCCTTCCTTCCTTCCTAGCTACGCAATCGTTAGCCAACAGATACCTAGCTAGATAGCCGGCCAGCTAGATAGTGAATAGATAGCTAGCTAACAAGCTAGCTAGCCAGCCAAATAACTAGCGAGCCAGCCACAGCTAGTAGATAGCAAATAGCTAGCAAATGCTAATAATAATACTAATAACAATACTAATAATAATACATTTGATTTCTAAGCGCCTTTCAAAACTCTCAAGGTCACTTTACAGTCACAGGAGAAGTTTTTCTGCGGGTGAGCAGCGGCAGCCACACGCGCCAGTGTTGACTCAACCCAGAAGTAACTCAAATAGATAGAAAGCTTGCTAGCTAGGCAATCGTTAGCCAACAGATACCGAGCTAGATAGCCAGCCAGCTAGATAGTGAATAGATAGCTAGCTAAATAGCTATCTAGCGAGCCAGCCAGAGCTAATAGATAGCAAATAGTTAGCGAATGATAATAATAATACTAATAACAATACATTTGATTTCTAAGCGCCTTTCAAAACTCTCAAGGTCACTTTACAGTCACAGGAGAAGTTTTTCTGCGGGTGAGCAGCGGCAGCCACACACGCCAGCGTTCACTCAACCCGGAAGCAACTCAAATAGATAGAAAGCTTGCCAGCTAGGCAATCGTTAGCCAACAGATACTTAGCTAGATAGCTAGCTAGATAGTGAATAGATAGCTGGCTAAATAGCCAGCTATCCAGCCAGCTAGCTAGCTAGCTAGCCAGAGCTAATAGATAGCAAATAGCTAGCGAATGATAATAATAATACTAAACTAATACTAATAACAATACTAATGATCATACATTGGATTTCTAAGCGCCTTTCAAAACTCTCAAGGTCAGTATACAGTCACAGGATCAGTTTCTCTGTGGGTGAGCAGCGGCAGCCACACGCGCCAGCGTTCATGCAACCTGGAAGTTACTCAAATAAATAGCAAGCTTGCTACCTCGGCAATCATTAGCCAACAGATACCTAGCTAGATAGTGAATAGATAGCTAGCTAAATAGCCAGCTAGCCAGCCAGAGCTAATAGATAGCAAATAGCTAGCGAATGATAATAATAATACTAAACTAATACTAATAACAATACTAATGATCATACATTGGATTTCTAACCGCCTTTCAAAACTCTCAAGGTCACTTTACAGTCGCAGGAGAAGTTTTTCTGCGGGTGAGCAGCGGCAGCCACACGCGCCAGCGTTCATGCAACCTGGAAGTTACTCAAATAAATAGCAAGCTTGCTACCTCGGCAATCATTAGCCAACAGATACCTAGCTAGATAGTGAATAGATAGCTAGCTAAATAGCCAGCTAGCCAGCCAGAGCTAATAGATAGCAAATAGCTAGCGAATGATAATAATAATACTAAACTAATACTAATAACAATACTAATGATCATACATTGGATTTCTAAGCGCCTTTCAAAACTCTCAAGGTCACTTTACAGTCACAGGATCAGTTTCTCTGTGGGTGAGCAGCGGCAGCCACACGGGCCAGCGTTCATGCAACCTGGAAGTTACTCAAATAAATAGCAAGCTTGCTAATCGTTAGCCAACAGATACCTAGCTAGATAGTGAATAGATAGCTAGCTAAATAGCTAGCTAGCCAGCCAGAGCTAATAGATAGCAAATAGCTAGCAAATGATGATAATAATAATACGAATAACAATACTAACTTTATATATTTGAGACAAAGACTATCGGAGTACACATCATTATTATACATATTTTTTTATTAAAAAATGTTCTCTCTCGAACACTTCCCCAAGCCACACTTTTATTTTTTTATTCTCCTAACAATTTTTTTACAATATGTTGGTTTTACAAATTAGTCTTCCGCTAAAACCAAATAAACTCAACCAGGAAGTAAGATGAAAGACAGTTTATCTATTTCAAACCAATCTTTCTAAATGAACAATACCTTGTGTAGCATGATGGCAACAAAAACGATGAGCTGGACGCTGGTTTGAGAAGTGGAAGCGGCGGCTCCGAGGGCCACGCCGTCAGCTGGAAGTGACAAAGCGTGATAATTAGCGGCTAACAAATTGAAGAAGAAGGGGAAAGACCCACAAGACGACTTTACCGGCGGCGTGGACCACCAGACCGAGGGTGGTGGTGATTTTGGAGGAGGCCACTCTAGCTGATTCGGAATCTGTCAAACACACATGTTCTGGAATTACGATATAGTCATATAGTCTTGGCTAACGAACTAGTTTTTGGCGGACGAACCAAACCACACAGCGCCACGGTGGCTGGCGGACTACTTTTCGGCGGAAAAACACCAAACCACACAGTCGAACAGCGCCACAATGGCCGGCGGACTGGTTTTCCACACCCGCATTCTTTGAGTGCAGATGTGGTTTGTTATCGAGTGGAGTACTTTTGCTATTATGGGACCGAAAAAGACCCCAACACAGGCTAGTATTAAGCCGAAGAGGACACAAAAGAAAATTACGGTCGAGCAGAAGAAGATCATCGAAAAACACGAAGCAGGTGTGCGTTTGTGTGACTTAAGAGTCCCAGGACTAGTATGCTAAGTCGATCATTGCTACGTGTGGCTAAAGGTGTTTTTGTGTTGTCTAAGCAACAGTCTCAGGCAATAGAAGAGTTTGAAAAACTTCTGTTGCTTTGGATTAACGAAAAGCAGCTAGCGAGGGACGGTGTGAGTGAGGGTATTATCGCCGAGAAAGCACGGCAACTTCACTTGGATATCATCAAGAGGCAACTACATCAACGACCATCACAAAGGTAAATAAAACGACTTTATTATACAGTACATTTATTTCTTTAATTACAATCCAATACCACATATATCATACATGAAATAAGGTATATTTTGTGTAGTATTAAGGCTTATTTAGTAGAAAATTATATTTTATGGGCTCCTGGGAACGGATTATTCTAATTTTTTATTTTTTCTTATGGGAAATAAATGTTCAGCAGACAAACTTTTCGCTTTACACACACTTTCTGGGAATAAATTAAGGTCGCTTAAAATGAAATGTATTATTATTATAAAGGTAAATAGAAATAAGGTATATTTTTGTGTAGTTTTAAGGCTTATTTAGTAGAAAATTATATTTTATGGGCTCCTGGGAACGGATTATTCTAATTTTTAATTGTTTCTTATGGGAAATAAATGTTCAGCAGACGAACTTTTCGCCTTACACACACTTTCTGGGAATCAATTAAGGTCGCTTAATTGTTTCTTATGGGAAATAAATGTTCAGCAGACGAACTTTTCGCTTTACACACACTTTCTGGGAATCAATTAAGGTCGCTTAAAATGAAATGTATTATTATTATAAATGTAAATAAAACGACTTTATTATACAGTCCATTTATTTCTTTAATTACAATCCAATACCACATATATCATACATGAAATAAGGTATATTTTTGTGCAGTTTTAAGGCTTATTTAGTCGAAATTTATATTTTATGGGCTCCTGGGAACGGATTATTCTAATTTTTAATTGTTTCTTATGGGAAATAAATGTTCAGCAGACGAACTTTTCGCTTTACACACACTTTCTGGTAATCAATTAAGGTCGCTTAAAATGAAATGTATTATTATTATAAATGTAAATAAAAGGACTTTATTATACAGTACATTTATTTCTTTAATTACATTCCAATACCACACTTATGATACATAAAATAAGGTATATTTTTGTGTAGTTTTAAGGCTTATTTAGTAGAAAATTATATTTTATGGGCTCCTGGGAACGGATTATTCTAATTTTTAATTGTTTCTTATGGGAAATAAATGTTCAGCAGACGAACTTTTCGCCTTACACACACTTTCTGGGAATCAATTAAGGTCGCTTAAAATGAAATGTATTATTATTATAAATGTAAATAAAAGGACTTTATTATACAGTACATTTATTTCTTTAATTACATTCCAATACCACACTTATGATACATAAAATAAGGTATATTTTTGTGTAGTTTTAAGGCTTATTGAGTAGAAAATTATATTTTATGGGCTCCTGGGAACGGATTATTCTAATTTTTAATTGTTTCTTATGGGAAATAAATGTTCAGCAGACGAACTTTTCGCCTTACACACACTTTCTGGGAATCAATTAAGGTCGCTTAAAATGAAATGTATTATTATTATAAATGTAAATAAAACGACTTTATTATACAGTCCATTTATTTCTTTAATTACATTCGAATACCACATTTATGATACATAAAATAAGGTATATTTTGTGTAGTTTTAAGGCTTATTTAGTAGAAAATTATATTTTATGGGCTCCTGGGAACGGATTATTCTAATTTTTAATTGTTTCTTATGGGAAATAAATGTTCAGCAGACGAACTTTTCGCCTTCACAAACTTTCTGGGAATCAATTAAGGTCGCTTAAAATGAAATGTATTATTATTATAAAGGTAAATAAAAGGACTTTATTATACAGTACATTTATTTCTTTAATTACAATCCAATACCACATTTATTATACATGAAATAAGGTATATTTTGTGTAGTTTTAAGGCTTATTTACTACAAAATTATATTTAATGGGAACCTGGGAATGGATTATTTAATTTTTTTCTTATGGGAAAAAAAATGTTCAGCAGACGAACTTTTCGCCTTACACAAACTTATAATGCGGTGCACCTTATGTATGAAAGGGTTTTTAAATATGTTTCATTCCTTGAAGAAGCGCCTTATATTCCAAAAAATACGCTAATTGAAATATGACTCCCTTATCGGCAGCTCTACATCCCACCCGCGTGGGCTTCTCACCGTCAGCGCCGCCGTGCATGTGCGACGATCCGATCTGGTCAACCAACAGCATGAAGACGAAGCCTAGCACGAGCGACACGCCGATGCAGGCGTGCAGCTGCTCGTGGCCGTGCTCGTGGTGGCCGTCCGCGGCTAGGACGGGCTCCGCCGCCAACGCCGCCGCATCGCCCTTGGCCTCCGACCCCTCGCCGACGACGCCGACTTGACTGGGTGGATGGTGCACGGCCCCTGAGTGGAAATGTTAAGAATAACTGTTTGCATTTTTTTGACGGCAAATTCAAAATGTTTCTGAATTTTATTTACAGAGCATTTTGGGTGTATAGTTATCTCTTGTTTTTTTGTGCGGTTTAATGGGAACCAGGATTACCCGCGATAGTCAAAAATCCGCAAAGTAGGGTTTGGCGCGCCACCCCGAAATACCACATATGAAAAAGATGAATGAGTTCAATTAAAAAATGAAGTTAGTTAGTAAAAAAAAACAAATAAACAAAATAGTAAAGAAATGAACAGATAAATAAATAAAATGTGTACATTTAGTTTTTAATAATCTGTGAGCGTCCGGGTTAGGTGAAGGCAGGCGCGTGTGGCTGCCGCTGCTCACCTGCAGAAAAAATATTCTGTGACTGTAAAGTGTCCTTGAGAGTTTTAAAAGGCGCTTATAAATGAAATATATTATTATTATTAGTAGTAGTAGTAGTAGTAGTAGTCGTATTATTATGGACACAACTTGTGTCCATTAGACGTCCAACCGACGTCTCATTTTTGTAATAATTTGTAATTTAATCATAATTTGTAATAATAATAATAATCATAATTTGTAAAATGGCTTCTACTGAGCGTATTTTAATAAGATTCCACCGCATATATAGGTATATTTTACGTTTTAAGACTGGCTCTGAATATTCAGGAAGTCTTGTTTTTGAGTTGGTGACGAGTCCGTACGTGACGTCATGAAAGGACCGCCCCCTGACCGAAAAAAGCCACATTGTAGCAGTCCTTCATCAACGTCAATGTATTTTGCTGTACATGTTTGGTCTGAGAACCGTGTTGCACCCAAAAGCCGACAGAAGAGGGCATCCAAGCTCCATATAAGGAATTTATCAGCCTGTGGAAGCGGAGGTGGCCACTGGAGGTCGCCATTTTGTGCCTCTTTTTTTTGGGGTGAGAGATTTTCCCCCAATGTTGCCTCAAAATGGCACATATAATTCTTTAATTGATTGCAAACATGTATGCTTTCCTCTTCAGAACTATTTGAATCATATTCATAACTGGATGTGTAACAAGAAAGCATATTCTCGGAATCTGAAGCCATTGTTTGGATTCTCCAGCAATGCAAGACGTCTTGGCGTGACATCACGAAATGGGGGCGGGACTTTCTGAAAATGCCCAATTCGCAGCTCAATTTTTTTTTGCAGATTTTGGACACTTTAAGTCATTTTTATTGGTGTTTTGCATTTGAATAAAAATATCATACTGCGTGTTTTGGGTATTTTAGATGCTATAAAACGTTTTTCTGATGTCAGTTAAAAAACAAAAAAGTGACGTCAGTTGCCCTTTAAAGGTGCAAGTCTAAATGATCTTAAAAAGTTCTTTTTTCATATCGTCATCTGCATTCTTCTATCTTTTCACCAAAATACACGTTTGAACTTGTCGCTGCTATTGTAATGCCTCTATAACTTGTTTTGCGTTCGCTTTGTTTACCTTCCAGGATCTCCTGGTAAAGAGCGTGAACCCCTTCGGGAATGATGACGGCGAGCGCTGTGCCGCACAGGAGTCCCGCTCCCAACACAGTGACCAGCTTTAGCTTTTCCTGATTGGAAATGTGATAGAGGGGAAGGGGGGGGGGATAAAAATATAGCAGTATATCACCCAGCTGTCACTCATAAAACAGCTTTTTTAATTTTTTTTAAATTTCCCCCAAAATACAGTAAAGTCTCGTTATATCGATATTGGATATATCGATAGTCCCGGTTATATCGATACTATTTCTATGCACGCAGGGAGAAAATTACATGCAAACAGGGTCGGATGTATCGATAGTCCCGGTTATATCGATATTTTTTCGGACTCCCTTGAATATCGATATAACGAGACTTTACTGTATGTCACAGCAATCTTCCAATGTTATTTTCAAAAATAAAAGGAGTGTTTTACTTTGTGACAACACAAAGATAATCCGTCTGCTTTCAGGAAGGAGTCGAGAAATCGCCTATTTTCTGCCGAGAAGGTGAAATTTAGAGCAGCTCAACAATTTTAACTTAAAAAAGTCACAAATATTCAATTATGTCATCATCGCCTTGTTGATCATGAATTATGAATGACTCTCTGTGTCTTTGTGTTGTCATATTACAGTAAAGTCTCGTTATATCGATATCGGATATATCGATAGTCCCGGTTATATCGATACTATTTCTATGCACGCACGGAGAAAATTAGATGCAAACAGGGTCGGATATATCGATAGTCCCGGTTATATCGATATTTTTTCGGACTCCCTTGAATATCGATATAACGAGACTTTACTGTATTTGTTATTTAGTTTTTTCGTTTGTTTTATGACTTCAAGATGGCGCCGCGAGAGTGGCTGCCTTTCCAGCATCACCTGTATTTTGTTTTTCTACTTCTTTCGTTCCTTTCATCTCCCTTTCATAACTTTTCTGCTTTGAAATGTACATTTCTCCACAGCGAGACTAATATAGGTACATCCAATTATCATACTCTGCAATCTAATCTGCGGGTTCAACATTTCATCTTTTATAAAAGAATGAGACATAAACTAGGGACGCTAGAGTGACCTATATTCCACCGCGATTGTTCCTGTCCAGTGAACCGAGCGCACTCTGTACTCGCAGTCGTATATCATTGCATTTTTGTGAAGTACGTAATCGTTTTTCGTGGGATTTTCCAAGCTATGCAGTTTATGATGACGTATTACACGTTTCCCTCCATTCTGGTTCTTGAAATTTCTGAATATGACAATGAGAAATAAAATTGATTGAAGTTCACGCACTTTTTGCTAACACTACAGTTTATAAAGGAGAGTAAGTTGTATTTTCATAACTCATAGAAGTGGTAGAATATATATTTTTCTCCATAACTGCCAAGTTTCAAGCAAAAAGAAGCATTAGCAGATATATTTCTAGAGCTCGCAATTTTCTTTCCTACTATTCAGTGACAGCCATATTTGATTACTGACGAAAATCTGCCGGCATTCGATCGTTGATATTTGCTCATTTATATTGTGAATCTTTTGTTATCTGTTCTTGTTTAGAATTTCAAAAGCTTTCCGATGGTACCTTACTCGTTAAGATCTGCCAAAAATTCATAAAGTTATGATAGTTTAAACTGTAATAAAGAGCTCGGTCACAGATTTTCATTGTTTTAACTGTGTGATTACAGGCAGAAAATACCCTCATATTTCGAAAATTCAAAATTCCATTATTTCCTTATTATTTGTCATATTACAATAATCTATACATCATTTGAAATCTATTTAAATTCACTTTAATATGGTATTAGAAAACGTGTGATGAATTACACGGTATCATTGAAACTTTTTGTCACATCCCTACATAAACATATGGACGGCATTTAAATCTGTGAATCTGGATATTGCGTAAATAAATAAAACATTCTTTTTTTATGTAAAAGCCCATCAAACGACCGAAATGTATTTTTTTTTCCTTCCAAATTTCTCCCTGTGCGATTTGAAAATTGCATTTTCTAACTTCGCTATGTAAATTCGAACAGCCGACAATGACAGTTGAAGTCAATTATTAACGGAAGACCCCTGGAGACAAAAATGTCGACCCCCCCTGTGGTCGAAGCTTACCTCTGAGAAGTTTACTGCCAAAGGAATGGTTCCTGCCACATAGCAGCCCACCAGCATGGCAAGAGACAACAAGCTGATGGAGCTGAAGTCCTCCATGGCTCCACTAAGAACGAATCCAATTCCCCCCAAAAGAGAGAAGAAAACTTTTGAAGTGGGGTGGGGGCAAAAGACACACCTAGAAAATGTCACTGTCTGTCTGCACAAACGAGTTTAGCAAGCAGTCAACAGTAATGACGACGTGTAATTTTTAATTGTTGGCCTCCTCTTAGCTGGGCTAAGCTAACTAGCTTGATTTGGTTATTGTCCGTCCCGTGGCGGGGTTCGACGAGCGAGACGACTTGACGCGTCGACGTTCAAACAGGACACATCGGCCTTCATGTCTTCCATAAAACCTCCTTTACCAAAATAATGCGCGTTTCCTCCGCGAGAGAAGTGACCAAGGAAAGCAAACATTGGGATTGGTTCGGCCTCCCGGAGAGGAGTGGGGCAAACTCTTCCGGGTCACGTGATGTTGTACCGCCACGTCACAGGTCCAGGTTGGATTGGATTTGCCTTTATTAGTCTCGCAGTGGAGAAATTTACATTTCACAGCAGCAAAGTTATGAAATAAATGAAAGTAGAAATGCAAAACATAGGAGCGGCGCCATCTTGAAGTCAAAAGAACAAAAAAAAAACTAAATAACAAATAATATGACAACACAAAGACACAGAGAGACATTCATTCTTAAGCACTTTCTGTACCCTCTTTGTTACATAAAGCAGTTCCAGATGAAAGAGGAGAGGATCAAAGCGTCTCTTCACCAGTGGATCAGGGACATCATGGTGGAATGTGCACGTCGACTACAAGCTAAATGTTGAAAGCAAACACGCAGCTGTAGCATCCATTGACGAAAAGCCGTTTGTTGAAAAAAAAGTACAGTGGGACCTTGGCTTACGAACTTAATTGGTTCCCAGACAGAGTTCTCAGGCGGAAAGTGTGTATCCCGAAAATTAATTTCCCATAGGAAACCATTAAAATGAGAATAATCCATTCCCAGGTCCCCCATCAAACATAATTTTCTACTTTCTAATTTTCTCAGCCTTAAAACTACACAATATATACCTTATTTTATGTGTAATAAATGTGCTATAGTATTATGATTAAAGAAATAAACTGCACAATAAAGTCATTTTATTGATCTTTGTGATGGTCGTTATTGGCTTGATGGAATGGAGTGGCCGGTTTCATCAGCATTAAACATTTGATGAGGAACGTAACCTTCTTCTTTCACCATCTTGAGGAATGATCCCTTGGAGGTGCTTTCTCTGCGATAATTGTATCTAGTTCTTCATCAATTGTGATCTGTTTAGCTAGGTTGATAGCTTTTTGCATCAAGTGTACAGATGACTTATGCGGGTTATTTGTGGAGCCTGATTGATGGGAATTTTAACCTTGCAGTCTACACTCTGCCTTTGAACTATCAAAGTTGAAACTCTCTCACTGTCGTGTGCCTGTCTCTTTAATGTGTAACCCTTCCCCCCACTGCTGGATTCTTGACCAATCATGTGGCTTGAACCGAAGACTGGGGGCGGGGAATAGGGAACAAAAACAGTGGCCACCATTTTCTTGTTAGGAGAACGGGCTCGTTCGCGAACTACACATCACTCATTGTGGCGCTCCGTGTGCTTCCCGAAAAATAGTTCATACGCCAAAATTATATTCTCGCAAATTTAACGTTCGTAAGGTGAAAAGTTCGTTAGATAAAGCGTTCATAAGCTGAGGTATTACTGTATACCTCAAAAAGTGTTTTTAACATAAATTATCAATTTAAAGGACAACCGACATCACTTTTTTGTTTCCTAACTGACATCAGAAAAACATTTTATAGCATCTAAAATACCCAAAACACGCAGGATGATATTTTTAGTCAAATGCAAAACACCAAGAAAAATGACTTAAAATGTCCAAAAACTACTTCAAATTGAATCCGGAAGTGGCCAGTTTCAGAAAAGTCCCGCCCCCTTGTTCCTGGTGTAACGCCAAGACGTCTTGCCTTGCTCGAGAATCAAAACAATGACTTCAGATTCGGAAAAGATGCTTTCTTGTTACACATCCACTTATGAATATGATTTAAATAGTTCCGAAGAGGAAAGCATACATGTTTGCAATTGATTACAGAATTTATTCCGTGCCATTTTGATGCATCTGGAGAGAAATGTAGTGACAAACTCTTTCGTACTCACAGTACCCAAAAAAAAGGCAGAAAAGGACGACAAAGCTCCGTGGAAATTGTCTCCTGGAGCGTTTTGTAAGCAACACACAACGATTCACCATCGCGTTATTTATGCGTTTTCCTTCTAATTTCGCCATCAACACGAAGTTTTCAGACCAAACAAAGTACCGCAAAATGCATTGAGGTGATGCAAGGCATGTCCTTTCTCGGTGAGAGGCGTTCCTTCAGTGACGTAGGTTGAGGACTCGTCACCAACTCAAAAACAAGACTTTGGGAATCTTCAGCGCGAGTCTTAAAACGTAAACTATAGCTACATGCGGTGGAATCTTTGTAAAATACGCTCAGTAGAAGTGATTTGAAGCCATTTTACAAATTATGGACACAACTTGTCCGGAGATGTCGGTTGTCCTTTAATGCTGCATTAACATAGTGACAGTCGCGCGAAGTGAATGTCATCCAAAACCAAAGACGCCATGTACAAGAGAGGGTATGTCATTAAAAAAAAACGTACAGTATTTATTTGATAACAACACAGCTAAGCAGTGCTTCAACATGACTGATTTACTGGAGAACAAATGGGGAAATTCAATTGTTTGACTTGTTTGGTTTTTTTTTTTTAAACCTCAACAAAAATACAACTTAAGGTTGATTCATGCAATCATCGCAACGTCGTCATTTCTTTCCGTGTCGCTAACTCATTTCATCCTGAGCCGTACATGTGAGCTAAGCGTATAACAGAGAGAATGGTTATTTCGCCAGTCCGATCTTCTTGAATTCCGTTTCGAATATTAACAGCCGCCACATTTTCACGATGAACACTTCCGCTTCTTCGTCGAGAACCTAAAAGAACACGGGGGGGAAACCCGTTTGGTTGGTGGTCTTGTCGATTGGAAAGACAACAAAAGTTGGAAGCCGTTTTTGACTTACCATGGCGACGTCATCGAGGATACCCTGAGGAGTGCTGTGCGCCATCACCTGGAGGGAAAAAAAAAAAAACAAAAAAAAAACTATTGTTAAAATTGAACTATCACTTTAGACATGCATTTTTTCCCTAAACACGTAGAATTAAAATAAAAACAATTTTTTTTCATCCAATACACAGTAATACCTCGTCTTACAAATGCTTTAACTCCCGAACTTTCCGCCTTACGAACATTAAATTCGTGAGAATATAATCTTGACTAACGAACTAGTTTTCGGTGGACGAACCAAATCACACAGCGCCTCGGTGGCTGCCGGACTGGTTTTCCCCCTTTGAGTGCAGACGTGGTTTGTTATCGAGTGGAGTACTTTTTTTTTTAACGGTTGAGCAGAAGATCATCGAAAAACATGAACGAAGTGTGCGTTTGTGTGACTTAGCGTCCCAGTACCACGACGCTAAATCGACCATTGCTACGTGTGGCTAAGGGTGTTTCTGTGGTGTCTAAGCAACAGTCTTAGGCAATAGAATAGGTTGAAAAACTTCTGTTGATTTGGATTAACGAAAAGCAGCTAGCGAGGGACCGTGTGAGTGAGGGTATTATCGCCGAGAAAGCGCGGCAACTTCGCTCGGATATCATCAAGAGGCAACTACATCAACGACCATCACAAAAGTAAATAAAACTGCTTTATTATACAGTACTGTTATTTTTTTTTAATTACAACACAATAGCACATTTATTATACATAAAATAAGGTATATTTTGTGTAGTTTTAAGGCTTATTTAGTAGAAAATTATTAGGAACGGATTATTCTCATTTTTAATGGTTTCTTATGGGAAATAAATGTTTGGCAGACAAACTTTTCGCCTTACACACATTCTGGGAACCAATTAGCTGAGGTATCGCTATATACACACATATATATGTATACATATATACACACATATACATGTGTGTGATCGATGAGAAGGTTTCTTCTGTACTTCTTTGAAGGTGTCGGATGTTTCGCTTCTTATCCAAGAGGCTTCGTCAGCAAACTAAAATCTTTTGCTGGTAGTTTTGGCCCTATATAATACCTACTGTCCAGACGTGGCAGTGCCAGACTCTGCTATGATTGGTCCCTGCTCTCAGGTTGGGGGGGAGCAGAGGACTACTCCCTGCGGCTCCACTGATTACTTCTATTGTCCTGACTGAGTATGGGGTCTACGACTGGCCTGATTGCCCCATTTGATCTGGTATCACCTCATCAGCATAACCAAGCCTATGTTGCCTAAGAAGTCGATTGTAGGAACGATACAAATTGAATCTCACCCCACCATGGCGATTTAGTGAAGGGTTTTGCTGTTTCATGAAAATAGCTTTTTTTACTCCCCAATGTATTGCTCTCCCAGCAGACGATTTTAATTGGCTGACGAAGCCTCTTGGATAAGAAGCGAAACAGGAGGAGACAATTTCGAACCTTTGAGCAAACGAAATCGACCAGCGTGGCTTCCTCCTCGCCGATGTATTCAATGATTTTCTTGTTGATCCACGGTTTGATACGGCGGTCCATCAGAGTCTGTCGCGGCGACAAAATTTGAACTGGTTATTCGTATCCCAAATTTAATACCGATTGCATATCAACCACATGTATCATACCGAATCCACCATGGACCAATCCAACGGGTAGGTGAAGAGCTCGGGACGGGCCGTGGGGATCTTCTCGATGAGGCTGCGGATGTTCTTGCGTTTCTCCTCGGTGTTGACGCCGCCGCCTTTGGCGCCAGACATGTCGGCGCCGTCCAGGCCCAGGTTCTTGTCGTCGTCGCCGTAGTCCAGCGGGACGAGTTTCCTCTTGCGCGGCTGCTCGTCAGTCTCCTCGTCGTCGTTGAACTTGTTGAAGATGCTATCTGCGGCCGCTAGCTTCTTGCGCTTGGTGGTGTGCAGCTGGCTGGGGCTGTTAGTGGAACCTGGACGAGAACAGGTGGTTTCCACGTAAATAATCGCACGCAAATTATTCCGTTCATTAACTCATTTCGCTGCCATTCCCGAATTTGTTCAGGTTTTGATTTTTCTCACGGTGGGGTGCCGATAAAGCGCTGGTCAGACCTCTGGCATTTGCCATTTGTCCATATTAGCGCTTCGTTACAGCTTTAGCTGTTGTCAAAGCACAATATGAATCAATATGTATGCATTGTATTGTATTTTGTACGGCTGCCCTCATTTCAAGCTCATATAACTCCAGACCGATATAATTTTGGAATTAACTCGTTTTTTTCCGATGAAAGCAGAAAGCCTAAGATTTCTTATTCTGCATTGAATGTTTATGTAGTCCTAAAACTCAATATTCTGTGGGTCCTGGAATTCGAGTAACAATGACAAAAACCCTGGCACTGCAGTAGACACATTTTTTTTGCACATGCCTGGCAGTGAATGAGTTAACCTATTTACTCCCATTCCCGAATTTCGCCAGGGTGCTGATAAAGCGCTGGTCAGACCTCTGGAAACGTTCTTCCCCTGCCACGAGGGGGCAGTATTTGCCTCTTGTACAGCTGCCCCCATTTCAAGCTCAGATAACTCAGGCGGCATATAACTTAGGAATTAACACTTTTTTTTTTCTGATGAAAGAAGAGAGTCTAAGGTTTCTTACGCTGAATTTAAATGTTTATGTCGTCCTAAAACTTCATATTCTGTGGGTCCTGGAACTTAAGTGACAATAATAATAATAATAATAATAACAATAACGATAACAATAACAATAAAAATAACGATAATAATGATACTAATAATACTATTAATAATAATAATACATTTCATTTATAAGCACCTTTCAAAACTCAAGGTCACTTCACAGTCACAGGATATATTTTTTTTTCTGTGGGTGAGCAGCGGCAGCCACACGCCAGCGTTCACTCAACCCGGAGTAACTCAAATAGATAGAAAGCTAGCTAGCTAGTTAATAGCTAGAAAGCTAGCTAGCTAATAGCTAGTTAATAGATAACTAGATAGTTAGTTAGCTAGTTAGTTAGCGAGCTACGGTGACGTTTTTACGCACCTAGCTTGAGACTGAGGCCGATCTTGGGCCGGTGCTCCTCGAGAGGCTGCACCTCAGGCGTTCGCTCGCCTGGAATGATGATGCCTTGCGGGGAGTCGGTGCCAGGCGTGTTGGGCGTGGCATTCCCGCTGGCGGAGGACACAGAGGGAGCGATGTTGATTGGTCGCATGAGGGCTTTGAGGTGGAGCCTAGCCTCGGGTGAATCCCCACCATTGTGGGCCACGTGCTGTTGATCTTCCTGTTGTTGTTGTTGTTGTTCCTGTTGTTCCTGTTGTTGCTGTTGTTGTTGCTGTTGTTCCTCCTCCTCCTCCTCCATCTCCATCTCCTCCTGCTCCTGTTGTTGTTGTTTTGTTGATTTTGTTGCTGCTGCTGCTGCTCCTGCTCCTTCTCTTCCTCCTCCCGCCTCCGCCACCGTTCCTCCGTCGCGTTCTCTTGGTCCACTTCCGAATGTGGCGGAGGGTCTCGAGGCGTCGGCTCGGTGGGTTTCGCCGACGTCCTCTTCTCCCGGTCCCGGTTTGACTCTCTGTAGGATTCTTTATGTGATTCCCTATGGGATTCTTTATGTGATTCTCTGTAGGATTCTCTTTGGGACTCTCTGTGGGATTCCCGGTGGGATTCCCGGTGAGACTCCCGGTGGGAATCTCGCTCCTTTTTCTCCCGTTTCATTTTCTCCTCAGATTCCACCTTGGGAGGAAGCTTCCGTCGGCGCTCTGCCTCTTCCTCCATCTGCACGGAATGGGCCACGCGAAGGTTAGAATGTTTTGCAGGGGAGATTTCTTTTCAAAGCATTACCGTATTTTCCGGGGTACTCATAATAATAATAATAATAATAATAATAATAATTCATTTATAAGCGTCTTTCAAAATTCTCAAGGACACTTTACAGACAAAGGATATTTTTTTTCTGCGGGTGAGCAGGGGCAGCCAGACGCGCCAGCGTTCACTCAACCCGGAAGTAACATAAAAACAACAACACCCCCAATGAATGGTGTATTTTTATACTTTTTCCACACACGGAGTATACGGGGCACTCCTAACAAATGGTGTATTTTTAAACCTTTTCCATATATAAGGCGCACCCTCAATAAATGGTGCTTTTTTAAACTTTTTGCATATATAAGGCACACCTGAGTACACGGGGCACCCCTAACGAATGGTGTATTTTTAAACTTTTTCCACATATAAGGCGCACTGGAGTATAAGGCCCCGCGACCCTAATGAGGAATAAGCGGTACGGAAAATGAGATGAGATGGAGTATAAGGCGCACCCCCAATAAATGGTGTATTTTTAAAACTTTTGCATATATAAGGCACATCGGAGTATACGGGGTACTCCTAACGAATGGTGCATTTTTTAAAACCTTTTCCATATATAAGGCGCACTGGATTATAAGGCGCACCCCCAATGGATGGTATCTTAAAACCTTTTCCATATATAAGGCGCACTGGATTATAAGGCGCACCCCCAATGGATGGTATCTTAAAACCTTTTCCATATATAAGGCGCACTGGAGTATAAGCCCCCCCCCAAAATAAATGGTGTATTTTAAAACTTTTCCAAAGCATTACCGTTTTTCCCAATGAATGGCGCATTTTTAAACTTTTTCCATATATCTAGCGCACCGCAGTATAAGGCGCACCCCCAATAAGTTGTGTATTTTAAAACTTTTTCCCTATATAAGGCACACTAGAGTATACAGGGCACGCCCAACGAATGGTGTATTTTTAAACTTTTTCCATTTATAAGACGCACCGGAGTATACGGCGCACCCAAATGGTGTCTTTTCAAACCATTTCCATACATAAGGCGCACCGAATTATATATATTTTTGCATTAAAATAAAGCAAGAGTTTTCAGCGACAAATATGAAGGGGGGGGGGGGGGGGATCATGTATGATGATACGTTTTTTTTCCTGATGAAAAGGTAATACCGTATTTTTCAGTGTAAGGCATACCAGAGTATAAGGCGCACCCACAATGTATGGTGTATTTTCAAACCATTTCCATATAAAAGGGGCACTGGAGTATACGGCGCACCTTCAATGAATTAAAAACGTTTTCCAAATATATTAAAATAAGAAAAGTTTCTTGAGACGTCATCTGCACTTCTTTGAAGGTGTTTTGCTCCTCATGCAAAGAGCTTTGTCAGCGAACTAAAGTTGTGCTGGTAACTCTATATATCCCTTATGGATGTCACTGCTGACAGTCGTTGCCAGATCTACTGTGGCTCATAATGTATATTCACATATAAGGTGCTCCTGCGTATAAGGGTAATTTTTGAAGAAAATCAAGGCTTTTGGGTGCGCTTTATAAACCGGAAAATACGGTAATCGATTTTCTCTGGATTTTTTTTGGTCATCTTTACGGTACTTCATACCGTGGTCTATTTTGCTAGTTTCAAAGTACATAATGTGAAATGACGGACATAGTATTTGAAGGCGATATCGGCCATCTTAACTTTCTGGGTAAACATACCCTTTGCATTTCGGCGTCGGGGTCGGGGTGACCCTCGGCCAGGAGCCTCTGTCGGATCTCCTCCAGCTCTTCTTTCTCCCTCTTGCGGTCCCTGTCGTCCATCTCTATCTCCTTTTCGCGGTCGCGCAGGCGCTTTTGCAGAGCACTGCCCCTGCAGGGAGGAGGACATTTGAAGAAAGAAGGTTATAAACGGAACAAAATCGAACGCGCAGGGAAAAAGGGGGAAAAAAAAGTATAAATAGCCACCAACTTGTAGTATTTGGGATCATCCCGTTCATCGTCATAATCTTCAAGGAATTCTTTTAGTCTTTTGGCTTCTTTCATCTGCCAAAAAATAAACAATTAATCGAAATCATACAACCCAGCAACCAGTGAGAAAATAATTCATTCATTCACTACTAGAATATGTGCAAAAATGTGTCCGGTCCAGTGCCAGGGTTGTTGTCACTTTCAGTCAAATGGCAGGATCCATAGAATATTGACTTTTAGGACTACATAAACATTGAATTCAGCGTAAGAAACCTTAGATTATTTTCTTTCATCAGAAAAAAAAGGTTAATTCCTAAGTTATATTGGTCTGGAGTTAGCTGAGCTTGAAATGGGGGCAGCTGTACAAAATACAATACAATACAATACATACATACGTATCTAACTAGCTAGCTAGCTATCCATTAGTTATTAACTAGCTCACTTTCTATCTATTTGATTTATTCCGGGTTGAGTGAGAGTGTGGCTGCCGCTGCTCACCCACAGAAAAACTGATCCTGTGACTGTAAAATGACATTGAGAGTTTTGAAAGGCGCTTATGAATTAAATGTACAGTAAAGTCTCGTTATATCGATATTCAAGGGAGTCCGAAAAAATATCGATATAACCGGGACTATCGATATATCCGACCCTGTTTGCATGTAATTTTCTCCGTGCGTGCATAGAAATAGTATCGATATAACCGGGACTATCGATATATCCGATATCGATATAACGAGACTTTACTGTATTATTCTTATTATATGCGTATTGATCTATATAGTGCTTTAAAAACAATTGAAGCTGTAACAAAGTGCTAACATGGACAAAATACAAATGATGCCCCCTTGTGCAAGGGAAAAAACATTGCCAGAGGTCTGACCGGCGCTTTATAGGCACCCTCCCTGAAAAAAAAACAAACAAATTCGGGATGGCGCTCCACGTCACGCTTTTCAGTGAATTAGCTAAAATACAGTAAAGTCTCGTTATATCGATATCGGATATATCGATAGTCCCGGTTATATCGATACTATTTCTATGCACGCACGGAGAAAATCCATTGTCCCCGGTTATATCGATATTTTTTCGGACTCCCTTGAATATCGATATAACGAGACTTTACTGTATAATACGTTGGTTTTACCGTATCGCGGCTTCGCTCGTCCTCCCGCTCCATGTCCTTGCTGTAGTCGCGGGATTTCTTCCTCTCCCGCAGTTCCCAATTTTTCAGCCGCTTCCGAAGGAAAAAAAAACAACAACAAACAACAACAATTAGAATTATTGACAATTTATTATTTGTAAAGGATTTTATGGAGCCATTCCAGTTGGAATGATTAATTCTTTGTCGCCATTTTCTGCCTCTTTTTTAGTGCTACATTTTCCCCCCAATGTTGCCTCAAAATGGCACAGAATAAATTCTTTAATCGAATGCAAACGTGTATGCTTTCCTCTTCGGAACTATTTGAATCATATTCATAACTGGATGAGTAACAAGAAAGCATATTCTCCAAATCTGAAGCCATTGTTTTGATTCTCCAGCAAGGCAAGACGTCTTGGGGTGATGTCACGAACAAGGGGGCGGGACCTTCTGAAACTGGCCACTTCCGGGTTCATTTTTTTTGTTGTTGCAGATTTTGGACACTAAGTAATTTTTATTGGTGTTTTGCATTTGACTAAAAATATCATACTGTGTGTTTTGGGTATTTTAGATGCCATAAAACGTTTTTCTGATGTCAGTTAGGAAACAAAAAAGTGATGTCGGTTGTCCTTTAAATCACCTCTTGATAGGCAGCTTCTTTATCTCGGAGTCTCCTCTCCAGTCTCCTGCGCTCGTACACGTCTTCCTCATCTTCATCGCGGTCGCGTTTTTTATCATCTCTAGTCCTCTCCCTGCATACATTTAAAAGAATACAACAATTTAAAATAAGATATCAATTTATTTTTTATGCTACATTTTTTAGCTCAGGGTTGTCCAAAAAAAAAAAAAGGCCGACGGGGCATTTGGAGCATTCTGTTCAGGATGGAATGAAATGAAGGTGAAGAATTTTTTAAGAAGCAGCATGGAGGAAGAGTGACTGGCATATTTGCACCACGTCAGGGTTTAATTCGAATGGAATGCACCACCACTGCTGCCTCTGTGTGCCCCCCACCCCTGCCCCGTCTCAGCACGATGGGGGACAGGGCTTTCAGCTGCTCTGCCCCCAAACTCACTTCCTCCCAACATCGATTCTCTTCCCACCTTCAAATCCCACCTATTTAAAATCGCATTTTCTGTGTAGCTCTTTCTCTTGTTTCTATTTATAACTATATTTTATTTATTGTATTCTATTTGTGATTGTATTTTGTATTGTTGTCTGTGACTGTAAAGTGTACTTGAGAGCTTTGAAAGGGGATTAAAATGAAATTTATTATTATTATTAATCCCGAAAAGTCACCTGCATCTTTTGATTTTTCTGTAAAATTCCATTTGTATCCTCTTGCTTTCGACATCAATAATAATAATCATTCTTATTATAATTATAAAAAATAATTATTATTATAAAAAAATAATAATAATTATAATAAAGATAAAAATAATTATTATAAAAATAAAAATAATTATCATAAATAATAATATTTTTATTAATAATTATACTGTTACTAATAATATTTTTATTAATACTAATATTACTAATAATATTAATAATAATATTACTATTAATAATACTATTACTATTAATATTACTATTACTAATAATAATAATAAATCAATCATCAAATCAGAATCATCTTTTATGTAAAACACACAAGGAATTTGTCTCCGCTGTCTGCTGGATTTGGTGTGCATGGATTGGTAACGCCTGCCTGAGGGTGGGTCACTGGAAAAGGTGGTGAGCAGGGTGCGGAGGGTTCAATCTGATTTTCCTTGCCCTTGTCATGATTCTTGCAGTGTGCAAGAAATTTGTAGCCCCCCCCCCCCGCCGTCCCAACTGTCCGTTGAAGTTGGATTTTTGTCCATTTTTGGAGCGACCCCGAACCAAACCGTGAACACCGGATTGATTCGATGACTGACCTGGAGCGGCTGCGGGCTTCGCTGATGTCACGACTCTTTTCTCTGTCGCGTTCGCGCTCCCTCATCCTCTCCCTCTCTCGTTCCCGTTCGCGCTCCCGTTCTCTCTCCCTCTCCCGGTCGCGTTCCCGATCCCGCTCGCGCTCTTTGTCCCGTTCCCGTTCTTTCTCTTTCTCTCTGTCGCGCCGCTCCCTTTCGCGCTCCCGCTCCTTGTCCTTCTCTCGCCGCTCTTTATCCAGCTCCTGTCGCTCCTTCTCCTTCTTGCCTTTTTCTTCCTCCAATTTCTTGAGGAAGAAGATTAGAGACCCAAAATATTAATTTTGTGGGAAAACAAGCCATTGCTTATACAGTGATACCTTGGCTTACGAACTTAATTGGTTCCCAGACAGAGTGTGTAAGACGAAAAGTGTGTATCCCAAAAATTAATTTCCCATAGGAAACCATTAAAATGGGAATAATCCGTTCCCAGGTCCCCATAAAACATTTTGTAAGCCTTAAAACTACACAAATTATACCTTATTTTATGTATAATAAATGTGATATGGTATTATAATTAAAGAAATATACGGTACAGTATAATAAAGTCATTTTATTTACCTTTGTGATGGTAGTTGATGGCTTGATGGAATGGAGTGTCCGGCCGGTTTCATCAGCATTAAACACTTGATGAGGACCGTAGCCTTCTTCTTTCACCATCTTGAGGAATGATCCCCTGTAGGTGCGTTCTCTGAGATCATTTTACCGTGTTCCTCATCAATTGTGTTCTGTTTAGCTGGGTTGATAGCTTTTTGCATCAAGTGTAGAGGCTTGTGCGGGTTATTTGTGGAGCCTGATTGATGGGATATTTTAACCTTGCAGTCTTCACTCTGCTTTTGAACTATCAAAGTTGAAAGGAGTCCAAATTTTACTGTTCTCTATCCATTTTGTCACTGTCTGTGTCGTCTGCCTGTCTCTTTAATGTTTAAACCACCCCCCTCACTGCTGCGTTCTTGACCAATCACGTGGCTTTAACCGAAGGCTGGGAGCGGGGAATAGAGGATAAAAACGGTCGGTTGCCATTTTCTTGTTAGGAGAACGGGCTCTTTCGCCGACGACACATCACTCATTGTGGCGCTCCGTGTGTATCCCGAAAAATAGTTTGTATGCCAAGGTAAGAATTTCATAAATATAACGTTCGTAAACCGAAAGGATTGTAAGCCAAGCCGTTCGTAAACCGAGGATTCACTGTAATCAACTGCATGATAAAGTCAGCTATGACAGGTCACCTTGTGCGTGTCGCGGAATTTGCTGATCTCTCTGGAAATCAAATCTCTCTTGTCATCCTCGAGTTCGATGGCGTTGATGTCGTCCTTCACAATTTGCAAAACATCAGAAACACTTAAAAAAGTGAGCGGGCAGAGATTTACGAAATGTGGCAGCCACCTCATCTTTCCTGTCTCTTCTCTTCTTGCGAAGCTGCCCGTTACCATCGGCAGAATTGGCGTCGAGTTCAGTGGAGTACTCCCGGATGAGCACTTCGATGGTGCTCCTCGCTGTCTGGTCGCGATTGAGCGTCTCTTCATCTAGCATCTCATCCTCATCCTTACCGTCGCCGCTCGCCTCCTTGGGGAAAGGGGAAAAAAACATTTTTTGACAAATTGCTGCCATCGGGTAGGAGACTGTGCAGCCTCCGAGCCAAGACCAGCAGGCTCAAGGACAATTTCTGCCACCAGGCAGTCAGGACTCAACTTCCCAGCCTTGCCCCCCCGTGCCCCTTCCCACTGCCACACTCACCGAACTCTTAGTACACGCTACACGCTGTACTATCATCCTGAACTCTACTTTGTTTTCTTGCCTGCAAGACCTCACTTCAACCTTTTTTGTTTGTTTTTGCATTATTACACTATGTCACTTTACATATGACACTACCTCAATACCTCACTTTACATTCAGAAATTACATGTATTGTCTGTTGTCAACTGTCTGTCTTTTTTAGTCACATTTTAAGCGCCTTGCACGCTGGGTCCGAGAGGACATGAATTTCACCTGTGCATATTAGCATATTTGACAATAAAGCTGACTTTGAGATTATCGATGAAAAGGTTTCTTCAGCCGTCACCTGTACTTCTTTGAAGATGTCGGTCGTTTCGCTCCTCATCCGAAGAGCTTCGTCAGCAAACTAAAGTTGTGCTGGACATTCTGGTCCTATTTATATCCCTTATGAACAAAGGTGGCGGTGCCAGACCTCTGCTCTGATAGGTCCCTGCTGTAAGGTTGGGGGGAGCAGTGGACTACTCCCTGAAGCTAATCTGATTACTTCTTTTGTCCTTTCTGATTACCTCTAATGTTCTATTATTGACAGAATAGCAATGAAGTATCTTCAACGTGGGGTAATTGTGGCGCATACCCCATTGGCCGATTTTTTCTTGGCCTTCCATTCGTCCAGCTGCGCCTTGGTCTTGGCATCCACTTTGACCAGCAGTTTCTTGTCGCCCAGCATCAGCTCGTGCAGCAGTCGCAGGGCTCGCAGCGTTGACTCGGGCTCCTTGTATTCGCAGAAGCCAAATGCTTGCGGAAAGAAGGAGGAAATACCAGTTTGAACAGTTCGAAAGTGTCCGTGTGGGTCAGGAAAATCATTTTGTGTACACTGAAATGAGTTCATTACATTTTATTTATGTATTTTTACCTTGAAGTTTCCCCGAGGCGCCTTGGACTCGCTTCCAGCTTAGTACTATACCACATTTCTACAAAAACAGACAACATGATAGTTAATTTTAGTATGGCTGAATCTTTCCTCTTATTGGCCTGTGTGGGGAAAAAAATGAAAAATTTACTTTTTTAATCCACTACAAAACATTTGTTTTGTTATGTACAGTTCTAACACATGACAGAAACCAAAGTTGAAATGTTCTGAAAGAAGATATGACAACATGTGCGGTGAAAAAAAACTGGCACAGCACACCAACATTAAAACCTTTATCCCAACTGTGTTACATAGTGGAAGGACAGCTTGCTATCATCAATAGAAAAATGATTTAAAAAGTTCAGCAAAATAATTTGCGGAAGAAATTGAGGCCATCTTGTCGGACCGCTAGCATGAATGGGTGTTGCAACCGGACAATGAATCAAAACACAGAAGCACATCTAAACAGACAGAGCTCTTTTGCAAGTACCTTTTTCATGCACGCACAAAGTTCTAAAGCAGGGGTCGAGAACCTAACACAAAGTTATTTTAAATAATACATTCTGACATTTTGATGAAAAACGTGCGTGTATGCACTCGCTCGCGCGTGTGCGTGCGGCTCTCACTGAATAACATTTCTAAATATTTAACTTTTATGGCTCTCTTAGTCAAAAAGGTTCCCGACCCTTGCTCTAAGGTCTGCACATTTTACTCACCGCCAGTAGCTGCCTGACGAGCATGTCGGATGCCTTCTCAGAGATATTGCCCACAAATACAGTGGTGGTGGGGCCGTCCTCGGGCTCCTTGGCACGGAAGTTGATCTTGTTTGGGAGCACCGGCTTCTGTGCAACAGAAACTGTGGTTGGGACAAGAACCTGCCCAAAACACACACACAAAAAAATGTAAACAGGAATCCAAACAACAATTGAACTAATTTGTAGTGGCGTATGTCATGCTGTGACTCACTGAGGGAGACGGGGTCACGACACCCATGTGAACTGGTATCATGGGAGTACCTGAAAGAAGTTTAAAAAAAAATATTTCACTCAGGGATATTTTTATATTAAAACGGGGCACTGTTTATTCCGTTTGGCGACTGAGCAGCCAGATATGAGTAGTTGCCAAACGTTTTACACCAAGTACCATTTCCAAAAATATTATGAGCACCAAGTACCATCATATAGACTAGAACAACCCTAAAATACAGAAGCTTCACATGTGTCAGTGTTCATTGCGTGCGGCAAACAAAGTTATTCCTCTGAAATAAAAACCCTCAGCCCCAATTAATGTAACACAGAAATTCCCAATTACTTCACGTGTCAAAAGCAGGGATTCCCAACAACTGCTTTAGGAGACTTTTCTTCACGCTACAATCTGGCAGGAGACGCCGGACGGTACAATAAAACTATTGAAGCAATCGAATTAAGACACCCTCCGAACCGGATACCTGGTGGGACGGGCGGGCCAAAGGTACCGAACTGTGGCGGGGGGAGGCCAGGGGGTAGCTGGGGGATGGTCAGGGGCTGGCGATTAAGCGGAGGAGGGAACGACATCGTGAGGACAACAGGAACCTGTGACGAAAAGACGACATTCCGGCTCAACGACATCGCGTTCACAAATACACTCCAATTACACATTTCAATAGAGAAAGGAGTTGGGTTATAGTGCTAGAACACGACTATTCTGTCAAAAACAAACAATGAAAAGACGAGCAAAAAAACAAGGCCGGTCATGTTCCAAGCATGCTAGTTAGCTTTAGCATAGATAGCTCGTGTTAGCTCCGTGGCCTAGCTAGCTCACGTTAGCGGCAGGCTAGCTAATGTTCCGAGTTACTCACCTATTAAATGAGTTTTAAAAGAAAAGAGCCGGCAACGGTGGGCGTTTGCCCGAACCCAAGCCCATTAAACGTACACGGGGAATAAACTGTATCGCGAGTGAGGATTCAGCGTTAAAAAATGATACCGGTACTCTTCAGTAACACAAGAAAATAGGGGGACTCTTTTTCTTCTCGAAGAGGATCACGGGAAAAGGGAAATAATTTATCTGTCATGCCCTCGGCGTCGTCTTGCAGGCGGGCGCCGCGGATCACACTCCGAAGCCGGACAAGTTAAATTGAAAACAAATTTGCGACGAATACAAACACAGTAGCGTTCTAAAAATACGCCGTTTTTTGTTGTTTCGATCCATTTCATTTATCGTGACCAATTATAATGATTTGATTTTCACCCCTTATTTGCAGTCGTTTAAGCATTACTATCATTTCACACAGACGTGTGTTGTAAAAATAAGCCAGTAAATTACAAAAAACAAATCCTGTGCCTTTGTCACTTCCCAATGTTCATGTTTCACGCTCTTGCTGCTTTTATGGAACTGTCGCCCATTCTGCCTTTTGACCGAGTCATTTGTGTAAACGAGAAATGGTTCTCAACCAAATAACTTGAAAGGTTAAATAAATAAGCGATATGTAAACATGGCTTGCAGTTCTCAAGCACTGGACTGACCTAGACTAGTGATTTTAACCCACTGTGCCCTTTTTTATTTAAAATTATATAAACATTTATACATCATTTTCTGCAAATATGTCATTGTCCGGTGTCCGCGTTGTGTAACTTAATATTCGTCCGTGTGGCAACACGTAGCTGATAGCCTCTTTCCTCCGAGATTGTTAGTTGTGTGCCGCAAAATTGTTCCAATGTAAAAACGTGCCCTGGCTCAAAAAAGGTTGAAAAACACTGATCTGTAGAACCCCGCCATCCCATATACGCACACAAATAAAGTACTGACTAAATGATTGAATCCCCCCACTACCAAAACTGCAGCATTTGCAATTACAAAAAAAAAAAAAAAAAAAAACAACAATTACATACTTGTTTTTACTCTGTACGTCTCCATTTCACATACATTTACGAAGACAAAAATCTCTGTACAATATTATACTTTATACGAACATTAAGTAACAACATAACTAAATCGAATGTAAGGATATAAACAATATGAGTCCAATTCATTGTGCTGCTGCTCCGAGTGTGCCTCTATCGGCCACAAGGGGCAGTAAAGCACGCAGACAAGCGAGGTGGTACAAGACCACAATCAAAAGGCAAAAGAAATTATAGAATATTAGTCGTTTTGGGTAACGAATTATCTGCGTGGGTGTTGCACCACTATGTGATCAATTATCTGTTGCTTGTAAAAGCATAATGATTGATGCTGATTTGCATCTAAAAGGCATTTGTGAGTAAGAAACTAAACAGATTAGTGTAAGGCAACTTTATGGAGTGGTTTAAAACGCACAGTGTTATTGTCTTTTTTGTTGTTTACTTTGAGATAACTGGGAGTGGCTTTGGCTATCTTGAAACTGCTCTTCGTCAGACTAGTTCGCTGTTTGCCAGAGTGCTGATTAGTAAGTGAGTTAATTTGAGTTCAATTCAACCATACAGCACACATGTCTAAAATGTACACTTGTAAATTAAATCAAATCATCGAAATAGATACATGGTTTTTAAAAAACAGCCAAATTAAAGCTTGTCACTTTTCATGACATTTTCCAAAAAAAATCACATCTGACATATTTTGCCTTGGCTTAATAAAAGTTGGGAAAGTGTACTTGTTTTGGATTGGATTAGCCTTTACTAGTCTCACAGTGGAGAAATTTACATTTCACAGCAGCAAAATGATGAAAGTAAGAGGAGATGAAAAAAAGAGGTAGAAAAACAAAATACAGGACCTGCTGTAAAGGCAAAAACAGTGCTGGTGTATTCGTTCTGCCGAAAAGACATCCAAAAATGACATTTTGGCTCAGATTTGGCTCATGGAATATTGCTTTCGCGGGCCGAAAAAAATGATGTGGTGGGCCGGATTTAGCCCGCGGGCCTTGACTTTGACACCTGTGTTGTAGGTAGTGGATAACAGCTATGTTATAAAAAATATCACTGAAGTTAGCGGGGAAAATATTTTAATTAGGAATCTAACATGTCAAATAATATACAATAAACTGTTGATATAATATAAAATGGATATCGCCGTTCTGCTGATGTTGCATACTGCGCACGCTCGTGATGGTGAATCAACAGGTGTTTGTGTGTCAAGTGTTCTAATGTTTTTGACCAGCACGTGGTTAAAAGCTGCGTTTGGAACAGGTGTCACAGTGTAAACAATCCCATTAACCCACGCTCGGTTGCGTCCATCCGTGGAAATTTCCACTTTCCACTGCCTTCGGTCGCTTCACTTTTGTGTCCCCCCTCCGATTTGCCAACTGACCCCTCCCACAACATGAACCCCCTTATTTCGCCGCGTTTCATTGGCCCTCGTGAAGGTGTGTCACGGGATGACGTCATCGTCTATGGAATTAAGAAGGGCGCGCTCAATACGTGGACCTAAAACGACATCTTTTACGACGTTCGGGATACAACTCAAAACCGCGACAATAAATCAAATTATCCCGTTTTTTAATCATCTTATGAATATTAAGTAGCTCTTGTAGGCTTTCTTCCAAGCGGAATTTGTGACTGGACGGGTCACATTTGGCTTCTGAACAAGAGGCAACATCGCGTCGGTCTTTCGTCAGACGCACGCCGGGGGACGAAGAGGAGAGAACAATGGCTCTCAGGGGACATCTGATAACACTTGCCCGTACTCTGGCACTTACAGGCGGGCAGCCGAGCCGAGCCCACTCGGTAGCCGTGCTGGGAGCTCCCTTTTCACAAGGACAGGTAAAAAAAAAATGCATCACTTTATTATTTACTCGACAAAGATAGTAAACGTAACATTTATCCATTTTTATTTTGTCTAGAAAAGAGGAGGGGTGGAACACGGACCTAAAGTCATCAGGGATGCGGGGCTCATCGAACGTCTCTCCGGTTTAGGTGAGCACCGGCGTTACATAACCAGATTTGAAGTTACCTCACCGAGCTATTCATACGCACGCGTGTTTATTTTTTACAAACAAGCGTACAATGACTATCGCTATCCTTAAAGTATCATTTTATTTCGCCATTCGCGTAAAATAGAGCAATTCGTTGAATTTTTCAATAAACCGCAATGGCGTCTAAGCCCCACGTGTTCGCACTGCGCATGCTCAGAAACGACACACATAGTCGAGCCTTTCGTGCGAATCTGCGATTTATAAAGATTTATAAAGAGTTCATAACACTATGCTTTGATTTATTTATTTTTCATGCGTACATCATGAGTGATGTTTTGTCGCGGCATGTCCAACACCCACGCGCGCAAAGACGTCATTAAGGGGATTTACGGCGTTTAGCCAAAACGCATTTTAGCCAACTTCCCCTCTCGGATAGACGGTACACAGTATGGAAGGCGATCAATGTGAATACTTTTTCACCA